>NC_058337.1:61779336-62082367 GCF_905475395.1 Chrysoperla carnea | reverse complement strand
TTTAGTCATTTTTTAAACTTTAAAAAAATTTAAATTAATTCGATAACAGGTTATTTTTCCTGTCTTAATTCATAGAAAATCATTTAAATTATCGCATTATCATATTGTTTTTTATTTCTCTACTAATATTGTTGACGCATGAACGTCCTTAATCACTGAAAGATAATAATAATTCCCTGGATCCAAATTTTATATTAATCAAGTAAAAGAAGCAACTTCTTAAATATTCAGTGCCTAATTCAAAAATATATAATAATCAAAGATAAAAAACAAGTCAGATTCTGTATTCGTATGGTAAAAGAGTACATACATATTAACGCCTACACTCAATCAATGAAATATATATTGGAAAAGAATACATTTCTTTCACCCGTCTTATTCTACTGGTCTGGTTTTTGTATAAAGAAATATTACACGAACGAAAGATCTTCTATCGTGTGTCCACACATACACACACATAGCAAGGATACAAAGTTATTAGAGTAGTAGGCCTATTATATTAACTATATCTACCTTCTTGTAACCGCATATCACATCTGGAAACTTTATTATTAAACATTTGTTCTTGCTCATAATTCTGAACCAAATCGAATTGTATTCGTGCTTGATTTTAAATTATTGTCGGTAGACAATTGAACCATATTTGTAAATAATCAATTTTCAATACCTGATACTAGTTATTATTTATGAAACACGAGGTTTAGTCTTTTACAAAAGGACTATTGTAACAGGAAAGGAACTGGAATATTCTAACTATTCTAAAAGGAAAGGAATGGGAACTGCTATCCAAGCCTGACATATACTAAAAGAACTTTTCAGTAAATTCTGTTAGCTAGAACGTAATAAGAATCCGATAAAAGAGCTTACGATACCGATTAAAGGCGATTAAGAGAGACCAATACGATTTTGATACACCATTGATTACTCTATTCGGGGCTCCAAGGTCTTTTTTAAAGTGACTAGTGAACGAAATGAGTACATATTTGCTAGATTAATGTTGAAAAATATTGAAACATTGTTACTGAAACTATAGACATATTCAAAGTTTTTACCACCACAACCCATCAAATGTTATGCTAATCATTTGGAGACAATTAAGGCTTTGAATAATTAAGGACGCAATTAAACTGAAGAGTGAAGCTCAAGCTAAGCAAAGGCTCAAACAAATTAAAAATATACTGAAAATGGGTTTTTTAAACACGCTTTTATAAGCTTGATATGAATCTATATAACGGAATCATTGAACGTGATTTTAACCCATATGGATCCAAGTTGGACCCAGTTGGACCCAAAACATCGGATTGAATTGAAACCTTGCACACTTATTCAGGTCAGGGTCTCAAGGATTAGCGATTAACCAAAAAATCTTTGACGGTGGAAGCGCAAATAACATTCCATAATATTAATAAATTATATTTTAAAAATTTAAAAATCACGGTTTTGTGGGTAGCTGAACTAAACAGTTGAAAATAATGATAGTTTAAAAAAACTAAAAAACATGCTTTTAAAAACAAGAAACAATTTCTGCAAGTTAAAAAAAAATTTAGTTATTAAGAAAAAAATCATTTTATCGTGAAAAAACGTGGGATGCTAGATTTCAATTATTGTAAATATTTTATTGACAGATATTGGTAAAAGTAAAGTCTAAAAGCACCCCACGCTTTTTTTTGTGGATAAAATGATTTTATTTTCTTACAATTCAATTCACTCTTTTTTTAAAGCTACATGTTTTCAACTCCCTATCTTTTATAGTTTTTTTAGAAAATGTACACCAAATTGTTGTTCTCTCACCTAATTCGCGTTCACACGGAAAAACTATATTTACGAAAAAATCTTTCAAACAAAAGTTGTCTAATTTTTTATAGGAAATCACTTATAATTTTATACTTTTGTGCTGACTCTTACGGTTTACAAAATGGGTCTGTGGTAACCATTGCTGCTCATTTACGAACTCAAACTCACTTTTCTTCAGCACGCTATGAAAATTTCAGCTCTATATCTTTTTTCGTTTTTGAGTTATCGTGGTGACAGAAGGATGGGCGGAAGTGCATACGGAAATGCACTAACTAGATGATTTTATGAACACCTATACCAAAATTTTTCATGCAGCATCAATATTTCTAAGCTTTAGATACTTGGGACTAAAATTAGTTAGTATACATTAATGTATTGAGACATTTGCTTTTCTTATTTACTGTAAGGGCTTATAGAGCTTTTTATCTTATAACAGCAGCTTAATTTATTGAAACTGCTGAACTGAAATTGTTGGACAGAAGATACTTTTTAAAGAATCGTCGATATCATTTCAAGTCTGTTTGTTGTAGAATTCACACCTTCCTCCAACAAACCGCTCGCTGCTTCACTATTATTATTATTATTACTATTATGACTTGACATCTTTAGCCAAAGATTAGTTGAGTTGCATGTGTGTTTATTGCTTAAAGCTATCTTCATATACACCTAGAGGCGATCAATCAAAAAATTTATTAACTAGTTGTATAGAGAGAGGTAGTTGTTATTCTAGCGCATCGTTATCGTAACGTAAATATCGTAATTTATAAATCTTTAATATTTACTGCACAATATTTTTAATAAATTATATACGAGTATGGTATGGAAGGTATATCGTTAACAAACTACTTGACTATGGCAGAAATGACAAGGCAAATAAATATCGAATTTATGTTTCACTGTTATGTTATGTTATGCATATTATGTATAAACAAATTTCTAGGTTATAAAAGGTCATCATATTTGAAAAGAATTTTAAATGGACACTTTTGGAAAAAAAGGTGTGAATATGACAGTTTTTTTTGTTGATAAATATTGTTATTAAACTTGTACTTCAAAATTAGATAAACATTTTAATTTAGAATTTATCAGGTTTTTTTTGGTAGCCTAAAGCCTGTTATGTACAATTAATGCAATGAAGAAATGAAGATTTATCTTTTGAAATTGTTTATTACTTACCTAATAAGACTCACATTTTCTAAATACAAATTTTATAAAATATATACTAACTAGCTTAATACCTGCCCGCTTCGGTGGGATTAAAAGTAAAGACCACAGCGTTATAGCAATCACCTCCCTTGCTTCACTTACCCCCCTGCAATAACTCTTGATATTGGGATATTGATTGTTTTACACAGATAAAAGTATATGTACAGTTTTCAATTTTTTTAAATGCCAATTAGTCATAATTCATTGAATATATCAGGACAGATTTCCACGAATTGTATCTCGTTTACCATTTGAATTTTTCTAAGGTCATAAAATATATACTTCCCAGAATAGGAAGTTATTGTAATGGGTCCGATTTTCGAAATCGATATTTTCAGCATATGTATTTTTACGTTTCATGGTTAGGACAAGGCATTAACATTAATTTGGAGCAGAAGTTTGTGTGTGTGTATGTGTATGTACGTACGTTCGGGGGCATTTTTTTCTTGTACAATATCGTGTGAACGAAAACCACATCGACTTCGCTGATGTTTTAAGCGAAATTTACTGGCGATATGATCCGAAAAGAATTTCATAACATTCGGTCGAATCGTTTTCGAAAAAGGAGTCGAATAATTTATTTTTTTTATTTTTTTAATAACTTTTTATTATACTGGGATCTTCTTCGTGTGGACCTCGAGAGTCGCATCAGACCCACTGCACCCACGGCTTGTTTATTTTATATTTTAAGAACATTTTGTATTATCCACCATGATCAAACATAATATAAAAAACTCGTACACTGGCAATATTGCTAAATGTAGTAAAGTCGATATTAAGAATACCTTGATATTCATATTTCAGTCTGAAAATTTCAGTTCAGTTCAATCATCAATTTTGTGCAAAATCTTCCAATTCTAAAAAATATTTTAACAAAAGTGGTGTGAAGCTGATTAGTGCCTAGTTGAAAAAAAATCTCAGTCCTGGAATCAAGAAAAAATAATCAGATACTCTCATTGTGCTTAGTCGAAACATCTTTAATTTATCAAAAAATTTAAAAACGATTCAAAATATTAAATTATTTTTTAAATAAAATTTCCTTGTTTAAAAAATAATTATACTCAAAAACGTTAACTTGACATCATTTTGGCTATCAACTTCTAAGCCATCGTATATATTATTTCTCTAGAATGTTTTTTTTTCTGCCCACTCGTTATCTTTCTCTATATTTCTGTATGAAATTTCATAATTTACCCCTAATTTTCAAGCTTATCGTGCTGGCTACAAACATAAAATAGAATCACTTAATCTGAACCTATTGAACTATTGGATGATTTCTATCCAATAAAACTGTTTTATTTTCGTAGATTAACAGTTGATTTAAAATATAATACTTATTAAAAATATCTACAAATTAAATAAACATTTCTGGTCGTTGCGTTGGTTGAGTCATCATCAAACTCTTTATTATATCGTTTTATACCCAATAATTCAGATAAAAACTTAAAATTTGTTGAGAGATTAATTAATTTTAATGGTTTTTTATCTTTTAGAATATAATAAATTTAAGTATCTACCTAACGTAAATAAATAGAAATCTAAAATATGATTCGTATAATAAGTTCTATTAAAAACAAAAATTGTAATTTACAAGTGAAAATAAACAGTTAACTGAGTTAATTGTTGAATTACTCCGTAAAGACAGTACTGAATATCTGTGCTTGCCTTATTTTTTATAAATAATTTAATTTTACTTTTGTACTACACATAACTGTTTTCTTTTAAATTTTTCGAAGTATCTTATAAGTTAAAGCTACCTACAAGTTTTTAACTCTCTATTTTAGAAAATGAAAATTAGAAAGTTAAAAGAAAATTTAAAAATTTCAAGATAAAAAAATATTTTGAAGATAACATAATATTTTGAATATACGACTTAATTATTCAAAATTTTAAAAACCTTTATTAAATTACAAATTTTTTTTTAAATTATGGTGCTCTCAAGCCACATATCAAAAAACAATTTTCAAAACATAGAAAATTTTAAAATAAAATACTTACAACTTTTGCAAATAGTTTCTTAATCATGTTTCTGGAACACAAATCAGTTATTAGTCTTGTATGAGTAACCAAATTTCTTGTCATATTCATCGGTTTGTTAACGATTCAAGTTTGGTAGTTACGAAAAAGAAGAGCTTTGAATACAGAAACCCAGAATCTAAAAATAAATCACTTCATATTTGTTAAATTGTGAATATGGATGGAAATCAAAATTGTAGAAACAAAATTTTACGTTCTGGTTAAAATTATATAAAATAATTGTGGTCTTATTGTTTTTATATCATGTATATATGAAATATATCAAGGTGTACTAACTTTAATCCCAAGTATGTAACGCTTAAAACTATTGATGCTACAAAAAAATTTTGGTATAGGTGTTCTTGAAATCCATTTCCGGTTGGCCGTCCATCTATCTGTTTTTGGACATGATAACTCATAAACCAAAAAAGATATCGATTTCGATTGAGATCGAGTTAGTAAATTAGTATCATAAGTCAATTTGATCTTGGATCCGTAGATCCCATCCACTAAACCGTTAGAAATAGAACAAAACTTTAAATATACAAAATATTTCTTATAAAAAAAGAATCAACTTTTGTTCGAAACATTTTTTCTTAAACATCACAGTTTACCCGTGAAGGCGCAAATTATTCGCAAAATGTATATTATGTATTATGTGGGAATATCAGTTATATGTGTGTGTGGCATGTGTGTATGTGTGGCTATCTAAGAGTGGCATTTTTCTTTACTTGTATTAGATTAGATGTATTTTTATGTTTTGTAGAGTAAGACGTAGAACCTACCGTCAAAACTTTGAATCATTCTGCGTCTCTCAGCATTTGTATGGAACTGGAGATATTTAATAAGTATGCAAGTCGACTGATAACTATTTGTTAATATGGTTTTATTGTAAAATTAACTAAAAATTAAAATTTTTGTGCGAGAAAAGTAAAAAATTGTCGTTCTTCTGATTAACTGTGGCCTAAAGTATACTGTAACAATTATATGTTTTCATAAAATCGATGGAAGTGATTTTAAGTATGAGACTAACGAGAAAATGAGCCATGGAACCATGTAAGCGTGTGAACCTTGGAACATTAAAAAACTGTACCATGTTCCATAATCATGTACCATGGTTCTCACGCATTTTATTCGATAGTTTAGATTGCGTTTAAAATTTAGATTGCGCTATATTAATGCTATGCTTTAAAAAACACATCAATGTAAATTTTGATACTAGGTAAGGTACTACACCTTCCTTTATATAAAAATACAATTTAAAATATTTATGTTAAAAATGATTTAACTGTAATTTAATGTTGTTAAAATATCATAAATATCAAGAAATAAAATCGATGAAATAATTATTTACATATACATTGTAGGTATTTATTTATATAAATATATTATTTTATTTATAAACGTATAAATAAATATGTATGTATGTCTTCTTATTATAGATCACATAACAGACCGTGAGTTTATAATGATGGGAACTGTATATCAGGCATAGGTGAGGTTTTTTAAGTCGAAGTCACCATTGTTATAACTTTATTGTGTGCCATAAACTTTATTGTTTGTCTCTTTATCCAAGTCCGCATTGCTCATAGAGGTGGAAGCGAGACGGGTATACGACTCTTCTACCTATCTCAGTTTCTCTAATAGTAATGAGATAGGTAGAACAAAAATGTTGTCTCTGTCTTACTCGTATTTTTGGTTGTCACTGGTTTGGTTGTCACTGTCTTACTCGTATTTTAGATACAGAAGTATGAGGGACTTCTCTAAGCAACGTTTGCCAATGCCTGCTGTATATGATCCTTTTTGTCTGCCACTTACTTTATTGGATTGATAAAAGAGGGTTATATAGAACATCGATATCTTAAGCGCCGATAAAGTATCCATATTATGCAAATCGGGTGTTTCAATTTATTTTATTTAAGTTATTGTAGAGAGGAGCTATGAAAAACAAGGCCATTTTTCGACCATTTTGACAGTGATAAATTTCCTGCCATATTTTTGAACGTATTTGGTTGATGGCTTCCTTTTAATATGTATGGCAAGCAAATTCTTGAAAGAAATAAAAATCGAAAAACTCGGTCATAAATTTCACACTAAAACCTTGTTTCAAACTTTCTTTTATCAATCCTCCAAAAAATAGTAATTTCGCTCTATTTTCAACTCACTGTCTATAAGCAGAAAATGAACATTTATTAAGTCAAACATAAAACATGATAAAATGTTGCTTAAAGCTATTATCAATTATTGTTATTATTATATCCAAATACATTTAAATTTAGTTGAATTATGGTTTTGCATTAAGTCCCATTTACATCATACTATAAACTTGTATAAAGTCGATTCTTTGAAAAAATCACTTTTCTTGTATGTGCAACGATTGTGTCTTGTTCCTACTGTCCATGATCTAGTGTTCAGTGATAGGAAAAACTTCCGCAATTTTCAAATTTACTTCCAAACGGTCCAAGATGAATGGCTGAAATTTTTATGAGTTCAAGAGAACTATAACACGAATCTTTACGATATCATGCAGTCCCTTGGGATGAGGCAAAGTTACGTTCTTATAAATGGACCTAGAAGCCGAATGATGGCTCATTTTGTGTTTTTCAAGACAAATACAATTAAATAAAATTTGCTTTGCCTTTTTTCGTGGGCTTACAATAATTTAAATTATCCGGTTTTAGTAGTTTTTTATTACATTAAGCGTATGATGGTAATTACTGTAGTTTCCCTCCTTCTATTTAAAGAACATATATTTGGTTCCGAAGTTTCCCAGTGAGGAAGCTCGTAAAAAGGCCCGTAGTCCGTATTATCGTCTACTTGAATTCATAAAAATAGTCCCTTTATCTCGATCTCGAATTGTTTAGAAGTTATTTGAGGGTTGTCGAACTTTATCTCGCACAAGATCTGAATTTAGGGTCGACCTTCACCCATCTGTTTTCCAAATGAAAGTTATTTTTTATGAAATGTAAAATAATAACAAATATCTTTGTATGCCTTAAAAAAATATGATCAAGACTACTTTTAATAAAAATGCCAAACCTTGGAATGCTTGTGAATTTTATTTTTTGCCGGATATTTCGTGGGCAATCATATACCACCGTATTTTCAATAAAATTATCTGTATTAAGACATGCGAGTCAATTAGAAGCGATAGTTGACGAAGATCATCCGCTTTATGAAAAATTAATTAAAACTAAAACAACCTTGATAGCAATTAAAAAAAATTCAGTTCCTTACGCCTCCACCATCAATAAAATTCCTCTGCAGTAACGTTTCTAGTTCTTTTTAAAATAAAGGATAATATTTTGAATAAAACTGTATTAAGAAATTCGTGTTATTGATACTTAGTTATTCATAAAAATATTGACAATGATTATTGAACTCAATAACGATACTGTTTAAAAAATATATATTTTAATCTGATTTCATTAGATGAAAAAATGTATGGGTCATTCTATAAAAGTAGTAAGTATTTACCATACTAATATAATTATATAATTTAAGGCACTTTTTCAATGGTTTAAAAAAATTCATTGATAAAAAAATCAATGCTCGATTATTTTTGACAAGAATTCTCTGTAATTTAAGCTTTTGGGAATTAGCGAATTGTAGATTACATTTTCCGCTTTAAGGACCAACAAGAAACAAATGCATTCATGTTCAATAAACAAGTCAAGATTCAGCTATATTATTCATTACCCATTAACGATTTTGTGCCTATTTCTTTTTCATTCCTAGCTATCTCTACTTACCCCTAAAAACTTCTTTGATATCATGAGCGCTATTTCAAATATGACAAATGATAATCTGAAGATACAAGAAATTCTTGACTTAAATTAAGTCTGTTAATCGAGCTTCATATGAAAATATAACATTATTCATTAAGCCATCCTTTTCTATTTGTAGTTTCGGGTAAAGTTGGTATATACCACCTATCTTATTGGTGTATAAAACCGTATAAAATTATACTATTGGGCCATTTATTTTGCTACATTAAATAAGGGAACTATTTTAAAGACGTCACCCAGAAGGGCAGGAAAAAGCAATAGCTCTTTCATTAAGACTTCAAAAATTTAACCAAAAGCCATTCATTGTTTGTCAAATTTATTACCATCCGAATTGACTTTCTTATCATTTTTTGCCTTGGCGAATGCCTAGAATTATATTTTTTTCATTTTCAAAATTTACATATTCCTTATTTTACAACTTTAGATTTTATCAGTCCACCATCCTGCCCCCTGTCTCACTGGCTTGCAACCATTTTAAGTGATAAAAACTAACCGGTAAATTGGTTTAAAACTAGAAAGGAACTTAAGTAAAAGGTTGTTTTAAACTGTGGAATAGCCCACATACATTATATTTCTTTTATTACATACAATTCGTTTCATGTGCTCATAAATATTCTAAAATTATATTTAGAGCAGATAGATAATTTACATAAATATTATTTAAAATAAATCAGAACTTAGGAAGTGTGAAAAGGTTAACTTTGATGGGTCAACCAGCCATTCATAATAATATTTTACCATACAATACAGTATTACACAATGGAATATAATTACTATTAATTTTTATTTTTAGTATGTTCAATGTTTAGTTTAAAAGATATTACTTTTGTTGTAGACTTTTAAAAATTTTTTTGTAAATTATTTAAATTCTTAGTTTGAATACGGTTTGATAAGAAATTTCTATACAATAAATTATTATTTCCTGAATAATTTATCAATAAATATGTGCATAAAAAATTGTAGTTTATAATTAAATATTTTTAAATGTAATCTATAATTATTATTTTATACTGTTTTGTCCACCTTTCAATAATGCTTGTTTTCTTTTAACTATTTTGTTTTACTTAGGGACATTATGAAACATTGGGACAAAAAGAGCTAAACGCAAAAATACTGTTACTTATTTTTATACCATGTATATATGAAATATACATAGTATATTAAGTTTAGTCCAAGGTTGTAAGCTTAAAAATATTGATGCTATGAAAAAAATTTTGGTATAGGTGTTCATAGAATCACCTAATTAGTCCATTTCCGGTTGTCTGTCCATCTGTCCGTTTGTCTGTCAACACGATAACTCAAAAACGAAAAGAGATATCAAGCTGAAATTTTTATAGCGTACACAGGGGGTTAAAAATAAAGCCGAGTTCGTACATGAGCAATATAGGTCAATTGGGTCTGGGGTCCGTAAGACCCATCTTGTAAACCGTCAGAGATAGAACAAAAGTTTAAAAGTAAAAAATGTCCCTTGTAAAAAACTAAAGAACTTTTGTTTGAAATATTTTTTTGTAAGCATCACTGTTTACCCACGAGGGCGTTAATTAGGTGCTAATTTTATAGTATGTATAGGAATATCAGTTATGTGTGTGTTATCTTTTGTTATTTACGTAACGTCAAAAAAAAACTAACGATTGCGTCATCCACACTGTCTATACATGGTATTTTAACAATTATCTCAGTCAATTGTTTGTTTTCACTTGTTATTTCATAAAACTTCATCATCATCTCCAAAGATTTGATCCAAAAATGCAATGAGAAATTATTGTGCAAGAGAAATAGTAGAGAAAAATATCGGAATGATTGTATTGTAAACTAAACAAACTAAACTAAAAGCAATAGATTATTTATGAACACACTTCCGATCAAGTGATATTCTTCTCGTCACCTCCACCATTCAAATTTCTGGTTTTCGTAACTATTAATAACGAATTATTGTATTGTTATCAGATCTTAATCAATCTGAATAACTGATTATTCAGATTATTCAAATACCCGAAGGTGAATGAAGGAGATAAATTCGTGTGATTTTTTCTCTAGAAGCTTAGTTTTCGAATTAAAAATTCTTGAAAAATTAAAAATGCAATATTCGATTTTTTTAATTTTTCAATTATTCTCATAAATGTGTCATTTTTTCAATCTCTTAAGACAGAATTCGCTTAGCTAACGCAGCTGCGATTTTTTTTTTTCATATTATGTTGTTAATAAATTTGTTTTGAAAATTTCATTACTTGTGGGATAATATATACATAATATGTAAGAGACTCGATTATCACACTCCACTCGATTATGGATTAAAGGTCTACATTTTAAACTCAAAGATTTAATCATCGTATTTCAAATAAGGCTAAAGCTGAATTACAATTATAAAATGTTAAAAAATTTAAAAAAATATTTGGTAACAAAATTTATTTTTAAAAATATAGTAGTTTTTATGTTTTCTTATAATAGCTATAATATTTAAATTATTTTACACAATGACTATAATAGACAAATTTTGTGTAAAATGAATGTGAATTGTTTTCATAATTAATTAGTGTTTATTAAAAAACAAACATATACAAAAAATCTAAATTGTTTTCTTACTTATTATCATATGTAATTTTGTTCTATGTCCAATGTACAGTATATGATGTTCGACACCTTTTGGTGTCTTAAATAAATTGAAGTTTGTATGGAATTCGAAGCAAATCCTACAAGAAAAGTCCATGTGGGAGATCAGAGCACTTTCACAATATACAAGAAGTTATTAGGTGCAATTTTGTAAAATGTAAATTTCAAATCAATATTAATGTTGAGAATTGTCTAAAAAAAAAGGTGCCAACGACAAAACTGTAGAATACATTGTGGAGAATAAATTAAACAATTAATTTAGATAAAAGTGCCCAATATTGTTGAAGACAAAATAAAAAAAAAAGTTTCAGAATACCAAAGTGAAAATTATAAAACACACAAATTATTGTAGAAGATCAAAAAAGTTATGTAGAATATTCTTCTTCAATCCTTACATAGTTTATTGGCTCGACTCCAACGTTCGTGAAATATACATTACTTCACAAAACCAAAATCAACAGCTTAAAATTAAAATTGCTCGTATATAGAAAGGTTTATACCACTACCAAAATTTGCATTCCGTACCTAGTACAAGACGGAGTAGATGATGAAGACCACTAGGTTCTTCACCAGAGAATCCCATTGCTTAGATGCATTGCTTAACGCATGTACTCTGTCATACTCGGGATAGTTATATGCCTAGATGTAAATTTATGTAGATGTTTTTGTTATTTGTATAATGAAAAAATTGGCCTAATTTACTTTGGATACGTTGAATGGTTTATTTTTAAGTCTAATTTTCAAGAAGGTTATGTCAAAAAGAGATTATGACTTCAAACGGCTGAGCCGATTTACTTAAAACATAGCTAAGAACACTCTAGATCAAATTACCTCTCCAAGAAAAAGAACTAAATTGAATCATCAGTTTACGAGCGATGCCACAAACGAATCGATTAGATCTGTATTTAAGTCAGGGGTATCTTTAATCTACAGAAGTTATATCTCAATTCAGCACCCGTTTAGATCTCAATTATTTTGCCGACGATATCGACAACCTCGCATATCCTTAATTTTGAGAACTTAAGAACGTTGATTTTTCAACGAGTTTTCTTGTTGATTTATAAATAATTATAATGTTTGAAAACATAGGTACATTGTTTTCACATTGTGAAGAGAGTTAGTTATAGTATGATTTTATGTTTACATTACAGTTAAACATGTATTGAATATTGATGAGTTATTGACAGGCTATTTTATTAACTAACTATGGCTTAAGCTTATAGAGTATATTAGATACAGTACAATATGTCTCAAATAAAATGACCTCATTGTTGTTGTGAAGTTTATAAGTAGGTACTGATTGTTTTTATTATGTGTGAGTCATTTATCAATTTATATTAATTGTTTAAATAATTAATGTTTATATTAAAGTTATTGTTTAAATATCCTTTGACGTATACTTAAATATTATAACTTACAAGGACAAATACATAAATTATAATTTTATTTCTAAAACACCGACCTTATTCAACTGACCATATGTAAGTTAATTGGATTAGCTGTCTAAAAATAATTTATTTGATATTTTATATGCAAAATTCAACTAATTATTTCGTAGATGGCATTCTTATCACACTTTACATTAACTCTAATTGTAAAAAATACTGTAGCAAAATATTACCATTATTTATTTCTATCCTATTAAAAATATAAATGTGAAAAACGGAGCAGTTCAATATTAAGAGTATGCATAGTTATCGACTTCGCCAACAAAAGAATTGGGATCTAAATAGATGCTCAATTGAGATCCAAGTTCTGTAGATTATTTTGAAATGTATTTATAAGAACATACAACATTCTACAATAAATTTAAATAATATTAAATTAAAAATTTGAAGAAACGCTAGACATGAAATCAAGTCTGATCGATGCGTTTGTGGCATCGTAACTAGTAAACGGATGATTTAATTTGTTTTTCTTTCTTTTAAAAGTAAATTAATCGGGAGTGTTCGTAGCTATGTTTCAAGAAAATTGGCTCAGCCGTTTGGAGATTATATCCTCTCTTTTTTAGTTGTTATCGGGTACGAAGTTCTAAACTCGCACTTTAAACATAGCTAGGAACACTCTCGGTTAAATAACCTTTCAGACCAAACCGAATATACGATGTCATAGACAGAGACACAGATACACAAACACTTTAAACTTACAACACCCCTATTTTTAGTCGGGAGCTTGTTCTTTTCTGTTACAACAATGTTTGTTATTTAAAAATATATCTTCTTAAATTTGAACAGTCGAATTATTTACACAAAGCACATAACTTAAAATAAATTAATGCTCAAGATTTGACTTGGCTAATTTTTACCAGATCTTACATATCTTGTTCTTCTAAACAAATTTTTAGAAGAGTAAGATATGTTGAACTTAATAAATATAAAAACAGTGTATAACAATGTATAACATAAAGAAGACGAACTGATTAGCAAAATATCGACTAACGTATGTAAAAACTAACCAAGCCAAACTTTAATTTTTTTTCAAGTAATATATTCTTCAAGTTGTATCTGTTTTGTATAAATAATTCGACCGGTTAAATTTAAGATGTTATATTTTTAAATAGCAAGCATTGTTGTAGCAGAAAAAACAAGCAATTGTTTTTTAAAATTTTAGAATATTGTATTTTCTTATACATAAATTTCAGAATTATCAAACAAATTCAGCTGGAAACTAAATTTCATCTTTCTCGGTCATCTTGAATTGGGTTTGGTATTTATGAGCTATATGTCAATGAGTGATAAAAGTAAAGATTTTAAGAGTTCAAAAGTGGCTCCAAATGGTGCGTGTTGGCTGAGCACGCTGCCAAGTGGCTAGATTATCGTATTGGTTTGAAACGCGGAGTCATCTAAAAAACTAAATATAGCCCTGATGAAAGTACACTAACGTAATATAAATTAGGCTGTATTTTAATTTCATTGGATGCAAAATTGGATGTATGCCCAATTTTGAATATTACAATCCGTTATGTTTGGAATTCTGATGAAATGAAGTATGTTCTTTTGTTATACTAGTGTATACACTATTTACACTATGTTTAAGTAGACAAGTGAAATTTACAAAATTTAAACAACCTTCGACAAATGTTTCGGATACGGAACCCTAAATTCGCACTTGAAACATAGCTAAGAAAACTCTCCATTATATTGCCTTCCTCCTTACAGCCTTCTCCAAGCTGAACCGATTTGGAAGATAATCGCCTTTTTTTTAGTTTTTTCGGGTACGGAATACTAAACACTTGAAACGTAGCTAAGAATACTTTTCGTTAAATTTTCTTTCAAATAAAGCAAAAAAATCAAAATCGATTTACTATTAAGAAGCTGCGAATCCACAGACAGACATACATACACACATAGCGATCAAACTTATAATAACCCTCCTCTTGGTTCGGGGGTTAAAAAGGGCAGAATTATAATCGTTGAATAGCAATATATTTTTTTACTTTTACTGAGTGCATACATCTTCTTATTTCCAGAATTTCTTTAATGTCATTCATGCCAATCAATGTAAGTGATTAACCATACTATTTTTGAGACTTATTAGTGAAAATGTTATATATAATTCTAGCAAAAAATTGAACCAATTCCGCCTAGGTGCAAAGTTTTACTATGCATTTTCAATTAAAGGAAAATTACAGTTTTACTTCTTAGGCTCACAATTTTACGGCCAGTTATTAATTAATTATAGGTTTTCTTACACAATTATCAAAATTTCGATTAATCTAATTTTATCTTTTTTTTTTTCAGGTAAGTTGCCTCAGAAATAATTTATTTAACAATTATACGAATGTGGTAAGCTTTTTTAAGATAATATTAAAAATTATTAGTTGAGTGTAAGTATAATACTAGGATAGAAAAGCCATATCGACAATAAGTTATTGTCAATAGGCTATAAAAAAAAAATTAAATAATTCAAACAAGAATAAGCATTTCATATATTTAACAATATTTAATTCGTATCAAAAACAATTCAAGTCAAGAGTCAATTTGCCAAAAATTTTAATTGTTTTCAGTTGTTTTTTCTTGACTAATTATTGTAATGAGTTGTTTTTATCGAGGAATAAGGGTGGGCATCTTATCAATATTATTATTTATGCGTTTTTTAAAGTCATATTTTACTAAGCTATTGATAAAAATGTGTGATCCATGGTAAATGATGTGTATTCTCTTTCAGCGTCCAAGAACAGCTTCAGTTGCTATTTTTATTGACTTGAAATGAATGGTACTCCTTTTCCCGACTTATTATTCGCTTAATTATACTTGATAGCCCATAAAAACAAAAATATAATTTTAAAATTTAGTGCATACATATTAACACGTATAATGGTACATTTTGTTTCTATATTCAAGGTACTCGAAAACATTTTATTTTTTCGAAACTTAAACATCTCAAAATTTATGTTTAAAACGGGAATATAGTATAACAACTTACCCACCTATAACCAATAATTTACTTTGGACATGATTTGTAGATCAATATGCTATGCAGCTTGTAAAGAGACAGTCGGAAGATTTAAAATTTTTATTTTTTTCGACAAAAGATTGTATTTTTAAATTATTCGAAAACAAAGCCACATTGACAATCAGTCTTCAGGCTACTTTCTTTCTGATAAAATAATAATAATAAATAAATCTACAAAATAATTCAAAAGTACATAGATATGACATCTTACCCTTTTTCTTGCTTGGACAAGACTACTTTGTCTGGCCAGCTATTATATATGACAGTTCACGGTTGTCCATCTAATTTTCATTTATTTGTTACCTAATTCTACAAAAATGATCGAACAATTATAGATTTGTGCTCCGTTTAACTGAACTTATAAAATTTAACACCTGCATCTTTTGAAAATGAAATAGAAGAAACATAGGGAGCAAGAAAATAACTGTATAACGTTGACTCACTAACACTCAACCTAGACATCCAGTAAAAACATTTAATTTTAAGTTCTTTGTTAATGGTATCGTTACACGTTATAAGTACCTAACATAAGTCGTCGTCAGTTGATTATAACAATTTTTTTGTAATAAATAAGACGAGGTTTACTTTTATTGAAAGTAGAAAAAAAGAGCCTTTTAATTGTATAATTGGAATGTTAGTGGTATAGTAAAAGCATCGTGTGTATATCATGAAGGTTTGTCTTTACTTTTTACTCACTAAAGAAAAATATCGCAATCGGGGCGTATTTACTTAAGTCATTTGTTAATTTTAAGCATCTTTAAATCCAGTGCAATTAGCTTAAAACATTGGGATGCACTTATTCTGAATGTTTAGACGTATGAATTTCTTAAAATAAAAGTTTAAATCGTCGTTATTAAAAGCTGTTCTAGCATTAAAATTTAGAGAGTTTTACTTACCACCCGAGATTTGCTTGCTAAATATTGAGAAAAAAACTGTTAGAGCTTAATGGAAATGCATTTGGCTTTGGAAAGTAGACCAATTACATTCTTTTAATTTCAGATTTAAATAAATATAATAGGTTAAGATGTGATAACTAAAGTGATCGAGTTTAATGTACTTTGTGTCAATACGTCGCTTCGCGACAAAATTACTATTTACTAGACCGCACTCATATTGAAAGGAGAGTAATCTATCAGAATGCGTGTAGGCTGAGGACTGATTGCCAATGCGGCAATGCTGATTGTCGAAATTAGTTGGTTATAAAATGTTCAATCTAAATGAAACGATCAAAATTTATATACTTTCTGTGGTTAACATTAGTTAACTCATTAGAATGTGATGCAGAAAGACAGGATGATTTCATTCTGAAATATCGACTCTTTATGGCTAAAAAGTCATATGACTAGTGCTAAATGAAATTTTGAATAATATATATAAATATAAACATATACAAATTACAAGTTTCTAGAGCAAATTAACTTGAATTGGAAGCAAATAAAGTTTTATACAAAAATCAAAGCAGAATCAAATTTTCAGTAGAAACTTTTGTAAGATTTAGGCACAATCGTTCTATGTGGTTTGTTATAGACTTGAAGGACAAAAAATTTACACAATATTCGATAATTTCGTATAATTTCAGGTTTATAATTATTCAATTATTTTAAATGTTCTTTCATCTCTTACAATTAATGAATCCGAATTGACTTAAAGAATGATTTTGACGAATATAACCCTCCCTCTGTGCACAATTTTGCGCTCTAAGTTTTGTAATTGCTTATTTAAAAAAAACTTAAAACAGACAGTTTTGAGATTAAAACAGACCTACTATATTGTTCTTTTTCAACATAATATAGAGTCAACAAATAGCAAGCGCATTCCACTGTTTTTAATCAACTACTACTTAAGTTGATTACCCAGTAGGTACTCTGTATAGGCTATCAAGCCGTATATCTATCTTTCAAGAGAGAAAAGTGGTTATTTAAGATGCATCATATACCCACCTGGTTATATAAAATATAGGTATGTATCAATATTGCAAATATTTTTAGTGCCTACTAATAGTTTCTGATAAAATGTAGTTTTTATGTTTTTCAAATAAAAACTTGAGTCCCATTTTTTAAAAATTTTTAATGTTGAAGGTTTCAAATTTGGTACAAAATATCTCCTCATCTCAAGGTCCTAAGACTGGGGAGACTAACAAGTATAACATAAAAGCATGCAATTTTTAACCCCCGAACTTAAAAAAAGGGTGTTATAAGTTTGAGCGCTATGTGTGTGTGTCTGTCCGTCTGTCTATGGTATCGTAGCGCTTAAATGGCAGAACCGATTTTAAGTTTTGGTTTCGTTTGAAAGGTAATTTAATGGAGAATGTTCTTAGCTATGTTTTACATGCAAGTTTAGGGTTCCGTACCCGAAAAAATTGGCGATGATCTTAAAAATTGGCGATGATCTTAAAAATTGGTCCAGTTTAGAAAAAGCTTTAAGGAATATGTTAATTTAATGAAGAATCTTCTAAGATATGTTTCAAGTTTGAAATTAAAGGAATTATTTTCTACCTTTTGTTCAGCTAGTTACAAAAACGTGTTTTTTAGTTTTTTAGACTATTATTTATTTAAGACTATATTGTTTTTCTACATATATTGACTGTCTTTTCTAACAAAATTTTTGTCTATTTTTGCTTTCAGTAACCCTCAAATTCTGGTCTCACTCTAATAAACTTTGATTTGTTTTGCCTATATGTATCAGGCAAATATATTTTGGCTAACCTACTTTCTAAATGATCAATAATTTTATAAATTGCGATATTTCTTTCTCTTAAAGTACGTTGTTAATATGCATAAGTATTCATAAGAAAATATTTGTTTTACAAACAAATACGTATCTATAAAATTATATGTTAAAGATGCATATTAGACTTAACGTCATAGAGTATATTTAAGAAATGAATTAAAAGAGATGCATCCGTACCTTTATCCACGACTTTTACCCATACCTTTATCCACGATATTATATTATATTCTGTTGTCTATCTCATAGTTTAAACTTATAGTTATATTAAGAGTTATGTTTAGGGCAAGTTTAGGATTCCGTACCCGAAAATTTTGTCGGAAGTTTTTAAAATTTTGTAAATTTTACTTGTGTATTAAAATGTTTTCAAACGCCATTATCCAAGATACCTAATGGGCTATATTAATTTACACTTCTAGCGTAGAATTGCGGATCATCAATTTTAGCAAGGTTAATTCATACAAAATCGTTAAATTTTTTCAATCTGTGTTGCTAATTATTTACTTAAGTAATTGTAGTAAGAATTTGTTGATTGTAATATTAAAAAACATATAAATAAAAGATTATTATCAAAGAGATAATATTTCAAGATTGTTAATTGTTCAGATTTAAAGATATGTTTCTACATATTGTCTGAAGACTATAACATAACAAATAATTATTAGCATTAAAACGCATGGAGAACAAGAACAACAAAATGAAATAAATAAGTAATAATGCTACAAACATAAAAAAGACATTCTACAAGTCCAAGTATAAATAAATGTATAAAAGTACATACTCTGACACAATTATTATTAAAACATAATTACAACAACACATTATTACAATTTTAAAATGTAAATTATTATTGTTATTATTATTATTACTATTATTATTGCGAATATTTATGGAAATATTAATTCTCTTACATTTTTACTTAAGAGACTAATGTCTTTTGTTCAAAAACAGTGTCTAGTGTCTCACTAGATACCCGTCTCATTTAATTTTAATCCTATATTACCTGCAATCTTAATTTTTTAATATTTTTAATTCCTTTGGGGAAGTTAAAATTTCTTATATTTACGTATATTTTTCATAGTATTCCACGTCTAATTCAAAAAACCCCGTCCTATTATAGCTTACAGGCACGATAGGAAGAGGATAAGAGGAATTCATGATAAGAGGATCTGTTATAATTTTTATTTTAGATGAAGTTTTTCCCTTTCCCAAAGAAAAAAGCTTGTGCTTAGATGATAAGGATAGTTTGCCAAGTCAAATCTCATTTTCCATATTAATAAACAAGCTTTTGATAAATTTTAATCGATTTCTTGCCAAAAACTTTGGCACACTTCATAAAAAAATAAGAAAAAAGCAGTAGAGAATGAGAAAACTTTATTATTGCGAATGTGATATTTCTTTATTATAATGTATACCTGTCGTTCATAAGATGACGACTATACTCCTCATTTTCTAACCGTCTATCGAGACATTCACTGACTTACGTTAGAGTGGCACAAAACTTCGATTGAAATAATGCTATAAAATGTCAAAGTGGTAGCCTTTTAATTAGAACGTTGATTATCTGTAGAAAATAGAAAAATTAGAGCTCACATTTCCTACATTGCAAGAGCGTATTTGACAAAAATATAGGTTTTGTTAACATACCGTATTATGGAGCTTTATATCCAGGTTTCTATTTTAAGTGTCTGATAGAAGATTTGCTTCGAACTTTTTTGCTTTTAGAACTTTGGGAAGAATTAGTTTTGACTAAGGTAGATTGCAGAATAGAAAAATCATAGCAGACTTTACTGTACGAATGATTGATTGTAAGAATTGGTTTATACTGACTCAAGATAATGCGTTGTTGAGTAAAAAATCATAAGCTTTTTTCTCACTTCGTAAATTAATATCAACATTATATATATTTACGGTTTAAGGTTATTATTTACGGTAAGGTTATTTGTGAACACTTTTCTTATTAAAAATATCCATTGATTTAAATCTACGAGATTATATATACTCTTGTAAATTCTTTCTTCAACAGATGCATTTATCAGTCTTATATAAATGTATTTATTACAAATAAAATAATAAACATCGATAATATTGCGTCCATTAGACACGAAAGGCGTTTTCAATACATGAGATTAAGAGTTTTTACTCTTCAGATATAAATAATAAGTCAATCAAATACTTAATAATATAATCCATAAACAAATTTTTTTTGTAATGTCACACCACTGCATTCCAGTGACGTACATCAGTAATATTTATTTACAAATGGACTGTAAAATGAATATTGTACCTTCAACCATTTAATTTTTTTTTAAGTATAGATCCCTCGATGTATTAGCATTTAGCTTTTCCCGTACCTTCAGTTAAACAGTTGCAAACGATGAAATCAGACGGAAAAATGAACCGTCTTAAACAACTTTGCAAATTTAAACGTGAGCCAATAATATTCCTATCAAAAGTTACTCTGCAATATGAGCTGTAGTACCAGAAAAGTTTTTTCTCATTCATAATTATGAGCTTATTTTTTGCTCTGATGATCCAATTAGCCAAATATCGTCTGAATCAAAATAAAAGGCTGAAGTAACCAAGTTATGAGAAACATAAATACAGCTGTTATTTCCACATTTTGGTTGAGGTATTTCAATCGCTATACCATAAAACTAAGTCGCACAAAATTTGCTTCTTTCTTTTTAGGTACTCAATGCTAGATAGCATGAGACTCCGTAAATTTTCGAAATCTTCTTGCTACGGCCTGTACACAGTGCCGTGCTGTTTTCGAACTACTTTTTTCATACATGATATGTTTGACTTTTAAATGGTAGCCCTACATGCATTAAACTATTTTTATATGATTATATATTTCAATTGAATTTTGGTTTTGAACTGAACTTTCGTAAATTTAATACTTTTCGTAGAAATAGTTTATCGTTGGGTATTTAATCGTAAGAATAATTTACCCATTTTATGAAGTATCCACAGTCAAAATTGATGACATTTCACCAACTGTCACTCTTCCAAACATGTTTTATAAAAAATTGTTATTTGTTGAGTTGAATAATTAATTTAACTATTTATCTTTGCAGTTTTATGTCTTGAAAACTTCAGAAAACTCGGTTATATAGCCTTATTGGAATGTAGGGAGCACTTAGCGACATTTTACCTAAAGCTAAACATTTAGCTCACATTTCAGAAAATATGGTTTCTCGATTTTTTTAACATTATTTTCTATTAATTTGAAAAGTGTTAAAAGTTTAAAAAATAGATATAAATAAGTTGATTATTACTATTATATTTATTATGTGTATCAAAATTACGATTCTGCTAAATAATTCACATAAATTACGTCTGCCTTTCTGTGCCGAATACCGATGAATAACAATCATATTTTTAACAACGGAGCAGGATGAAGGTGTATACAATGCAAATCATATGTATCAAACAATATTATTTAAATACGGTGCAAAACCTGTTGAAACATCATAAGTTCCCTTTTAATTACAAAACATTATACAGTAGTTTTTTTCTATACAATTTTTCCTCTTCAATAAGCATTTAGAACTTTTGTGTTATTTGGTATTTTAATATCGTTATTTGTAATTAACATGTGGGTATGGTGATTAGAAGTCGAGTATTTCTTCGATTCCCACCCAGATTTATACATTTTTAACAACCGAGCTAAAAAAGGGTGTTGAAAGTTTGACCACCATGTATGTGTGTCTGTCTGTGTGTCGGTGGCATCGTTGCGCCTAAACGGATCAATCGATTTTGATATTTTTTGGTTTTGTTTCAAAGGTAATTTAATGGAGAGTATTCTTAGCAATGTTTCAAGTGCAAATTAAGGGTTCTGTCCAAAAAAAAAACAATAAATTGGCGATGATCTTCCAAATTGGCTGAGTTTGGAAAAGGTTTTAAGGGAAAATGCAATTTAATGGAGAGTGTTCTTAGTTTTGTTTCCAATGAGAGTTTAAGGGAAGTTATTTCCTGTATAAACTAAGTAAATTTTATTATATTATTATTAAACTCATACTTACTAACAATAGATAAATGAGGGATCGGAGGAACGTAAAGTTTACTAAATTAGTTTTGTCGTGTTAAGTGTCAAAATAACAAGGTATTAAGACAGTGTAGACTAATACCACCACGTGATAAATTACGGGTGTAGTAGAAGGCTCATTCTCGATAAGATATCAAGTATTGAGATTTAAAATTTCATACCGTTTATGAAAGCCTGTAAAATTTTAGTAGACATATGGCATCGTATATTTAAGACAGTTAGATGCATAATTGCATATCATTACTATTATTATTATTATTATTATTTTTATTATATACAACAGAAGAAATAAATGTTATTATCTGTGATAATCTTTGATATAATTCCTAACATACTTCCATCCACATCTTACGTAAAGAGAATTTGTAAAATTTTGAGAATGTCGTTTAACAATTGAGATATACCATAAAAATTTTCTCCTAAAATAATATACGTAGTGAACATAAGCTATATTGTCTGTACATAATGAACAAATGTACATATGAACATAGTGACCATATATTTTTGCGCTGGGCAATTTACAATAATTTTTCCGAAAATGCGAAAGATTGGGAATAAGCAAAATATACAAATCGGTTTTTTTTTTTCTCTAAAATGCATAGTTTTAAAAACACGGAAAATTGTTAAACGTTGATGTAGGTTAGGTTAGGTTGGGTTATATTCGCTGTCCACGAAGGACACACTTAGGCTATAAGGCCCATTGTGATACCATATATGTGTTTTACCACCTTTTCCGCTGATAATTTCATTTATCAGTTCCTCAGTTTCAGAGGCTGAGTGTACCTCCTTCATCCATATTCCATGCACCACACCAGCCCAACTATTAATTAAATTAATTTTTGTTGCGACGACGGGAATTGAACCCGCTAACCTATGCATACCGCGGACGGAACCAACTGAGCTACCAGGGCGGCACATTGAAGTAGATTTTTCAAAAAAAAATGAAATATAGGAAAAGTGCCTGCATACAAATTGATCAGAAATTTTACACCCCCTCTGGACTGACCTGTTTTTTCTCTTAAATGCATAGCCTTCAAGTAATATGGAAAAAATTGAGAAAAAACGTGGAAAATCGTTGAATTTTCCGAAATGACCCTTTTTTTTGCTGCACACATGAAAATTTTTATACCATGTATATATGAAATATACATAGTATATTAAGTTTAGTCCAAAGTTTGTAACGCCTAAAAATATTCATGCTTCACGAAAAAAATTTTGGTATAGGTGTTCATCACCTAATTAGTCCATTTCCGGTTGTCCGTCCGTCCGTCTGTCCGTCCGTCTGTGGACACGATAACTCAAAAACGAAAAGAGATATCAAGATGTTCTTTATAAAAAAATAAACAACTTTTGTTTGAAAATTTTTTTTGTAAACATCACTGTTTACCCACGAGGGCGCTTATTAGGTGCAAATTTTATAGTATGCATTAATATGGGAATATCAGTGTGTGTGTAGCTATTTAAAAGTGGATATCTTTTTTTATTAACGTGACGTCAAAAAACAAACGATTGCTTCATCAACACTGTCTATACATGGTATTTCAACAATTAACTCAGCCAATTGTTTGTTTTCACTTGTTATTATGTAGGTTCAGATCTTAAACTTGGCATAAGTGGCTTTGTTGTACTCAAAACTTCAGTTAATCACATTAAATTTCACCTGCCTTGCTGGTACTACAGTTACTAATCCTATAATCAATATTTATCCAACTACATGTACAACCTGTATGTTAAGGTAATACAATAATAATATTATTTATTTATATATGTAGATATTTTTAGCAGACATCCATCCATTTGTAAGATAACGCCGTGATGATAATGATTATTCGACCGTAATATTATTTACTTTTCATGTTATTTTTATTATAATATATTTTTTATTTCATCATATCTGGTATAATACATTTACGGTTCATTACACATGTATACATTTTTTGGGCTTTTTTTATTATGATTTCAATAATAAAAATTTAAATACTTTATCTGGCCATTTCGAAATGCATTTTGTGATTTACATGAAAGAAAATCATACACACAATACTTTATTGAAATGTTTTATTTACGAAAACCACTTTATAAATTAGAATCATGAAATCAAAACGATCCACATTTTAATTTTCCTAAGTGTGAAAAGACGGCAACAACTCGATTTTTTAATAAGTTTGAAAGATTCCAAAATTCTTTTTATACCATGCATATATGTAATATGCAAGGTATACTAAGTTTAGTCTCAAGTTTGTGACGCTTAAAAATATTGATGCTATGAACAAAATTTTGGTATAGGTGTTTATAAAATAACCTAATTAATCCATTTTCGGTCCATAAAATCACCTAATTAGTCCATTGTCCGTCTGTCTGTCAACACGATAACTCAAAAACGAAAAAGATATCAATCTGCAATTTTTACAGCGTACTCAGGATGTAAATAGTGAGGTCCAGTTCGTAAATGAGCAACATAGGTCAATTGGGTCTTGGATCCGTAGGACCCATCTTGTAAACCGTTAGAGATAGAACAAAAGTTTAAATGTAAAAATTATTCCTCATAAAAAAATAACCAACTTTTGTTTTGAAACATTTTTTCGTAAACATCGCTGTTTACCTGTGAGGGCGCAAATTACTCGTAAATTGTAGAGCAAGTATTATATGGGAATATCAGTTATGTATGTGTGACATGTATGTATGTGTAATGTGATAGAGTAATGAATACTCTCTATGCATGGTTTTTCAACAATTAACTCAGTCAATTGTTTGTTTTCACTTGTTTTTGTTTATTATTGAATTTAAAATTTGATTGAATCAAAAGGACAGAAAGTTGAAATCTGAATTATTCAATTTTCTTTTGCATTCATTCAATTATTTTCAACTACAATCAGAACCGGTTATAACGCAAAAATGAAAATGTCCTCACTGAATCTCACAGAAATAGAATAGCTATAGCGACTACTGCATGTATGCATACTCTTGTAACATATCGATAGTTTTTCAGTTAAGGTAGTACCAGCATGAAATCACTTTTCGACAGATTTGGCCGAATTTTTTTTCTCGGGTTTATAATAGCTTTATTTATGAATTCCTAAAATTTCATAATTTTTGACCGTTTAGATCGCGAGATATTTAAAGACAAAGTTCGCGATTTTGAGGATCATGTCCCATTTAAAGCATGTAAAATGTCCGGTCTCTCCAACTATTTTTTATGATATTATTATATATTGAAGAAAAAGTAGAAAAAAATGTTTATACAATACAATTCTAAAAAAAAAATTTAGAAATTAATTTTCACTTTCGAGATATTAATTTTGACGTAAATTGATCGAAATTGGGACGTTGGCATAATTATTTCCCATTTTAAACGGTCAAAATTTCTGAAACTTTGGGAATTAATAGTAAGCATTATTAAATTCTTAAATTTAATTTTTCGTTAAATTCTGTCGAAAAAAAAATTGTACCATTGCTTTAACATAGAAACTGCAAATACCATGCTGGAACTACGTTAAGCAAAACAACTATACATAATACTATTTTGAACCCTGTAATGACCTTTTGTTGATTCTTATTAACGTTATTTTAGGCATTATTTTGGCATATATCGTTTATATTGGCCAAATTGAAAAAAGTCAGCTATAACAAGCAAAATTTGCACATACTTTATACTTTCACCTTAATATAAAAATGTACATATCGCTAGCTAAAAATAACTAGCTTCACTGGGCTTAAAAGTGAAAACCAGCGCTTTATATCTTCCACCTCTGTTGATCTCACTAATCCCCCTTCCATAACACATATTCACAGTTTTCAATTTTTTTAAGTGTAATATAGTCATAATTCATTATATCTATAAATTATAGCTCATGTGTTATTCTGATGTATGAGCTATATAATTGTTAAGTTTCAATCAAATACATTCATTAGTTTTTGCGTGAAATCGCAACAAATAAACAAACAAACAAACAACCTGACTTTCACATTTACAATATAATAGAGATAGGGATAGGGAGATAGGGAAGAGATGATGACTTACCATGGACATTAGTTACGTGAAAATTAAATAAAAATTAATATTTTATATAAAATGAAAATAAGTGATTTATTAAAATTTGTAGATTTTTAGATAATAAAAATAACATCTTTCATTTTAAGTGCATTTTATGTAAAATAAAGTTTAAATAAAATACAGATGCTTTATAAAAATAAACTTAAATAGTTATTTTAGAAGCATGTTCAGCGTTCATTTAAAGTCTAAAGTTACTTGCAGAGTTTCTTCTCTATCCTGAGGTTGAAGCACTTAAGTAAAAAGAAGCCAAAATTTTTCCAGTGTTAGCTTACACAAATAAACAGCACGTTTAAGTCATAGTCCTAAGAATTAAAAAATCTTGCTGAACCGATTTGAAAATGCTCAAAAAATTTAAAAAAAAAATTAAAATCGAAGCATTAGTGAGGAGCCTAAAGGTGGCATTTGCTTAATGTAATTAACTTGAATGTGGGTGTTATTCCTGCCTTATAATTAATTAACTTTTCTAGAAATATTTTAATTTTTTTTCCTATTTATATATTTTCTTTTTTGCTAATTTTCAATTCCGTCATCCATAGTTCCCAACAACGCAAACAATGAATATGCTGTTTTCACAATCTATAAAAAATAACATCAAAATCAAATATTAAAGAAATAGGACTGAGCCTGGTCAAAGTTTTTTTTTATATACTTTTTATATATTTCTGAATAATATAATTACCTTATAAAAAACTTTATTGCCAAACCAACAGTACAGGTATATTTGAGACAGTATTATCATTTGGTACGGCAGTAAACCATACAATTTTAGATCAGTAATTGATTGAATCTAAAAACTTTCCGACTTTTTAAAATGATGGCAGACTTCCGAATTTACTTTTAAAATATTTCGTCTTCAAAGAGAAGAGTCCTTTGCTTTTGTTCAGTTGTTAAAAAGAAAAATTAATTTCATTTTTAAATTAATTTTCATTTTCGGTCTCTACAAGATAGAATATTTTAGACAAAAAACTGATTTTACAGACCTTTGATAATATAAAAGTGTTGGCACAAAGCACAAAAATACTGCCTGAGAATTGAGCTAGTAATGCATATTTGAATGTATTTTCAAAATCCTTTAAAAAACTGAAAAACGAAATATAATTAATTGCAATGACCTGCATTGCTTTTACCATTAAGGTTATAAAGGTGATTGTTAAAACAGGCTTGCAGCATATTTACATTTTTGGGGTATCGGACACAGAGATAATTGACAAAAATTATTGATAAAATTATTTTTGTATATATGTTATGTAATACAAATGCTTCTTATGAAATTTTTTCGATAAACGTTGTTGAGAAAGCAAAAAAAATAACACCATTGACTTTTTTTGAGAAATTTTTCAGAGAAAAAGCCAATGTTGCTCACATTTGAGTAAATTTTCATCAATAACCATCCTAGACTTCAAATTAAAAAATTTACATTGGAAACAGTCATTCCGTTACGATGCCTCAGATCGATACAAAACAGACAGACGTTTTACAATTTAACATCGTTTTTTTTTTTAATTAAAACCACTGCAAACTGTATACGAATGTATTAATCGAACTTACGAAAATATTAAATTATGATGTTTTATACACTTAACAATTTCCTCATGGATCTCTTTATCCAACTCTGGGTCAAATGCTTCAATTTTTCTAAGATTGGAATTCTTCAACCTTCTTCTTAAAGTTTCTTGATAAATATTTTGAAATGTATCAGATAAGACATCATATTGACAACAAGCAATTGCTAATAAACTGGCAATCGATAAATCTATGGATGAATTAACATATGCAATAATTGGGACACCTTAAAGAGAAAATTTGGTCATTTAATTATCAAAACTCAAGTTATTATATTTAAGTATTACTTAGGGCCTCCCAAATATAAGTTATCTCAAAAGCAGGTGAATGCTCTGTATTAAATGGAAACCATCCTGGATAAGGCAGTGCATGAACACGTTGTAAAATTGGCGTTAATCCTAACAATGTACAACTAAATGTCACACTAGAAAAATATCCATATGTAATTTTTTTTATACCAGATATATTTTTGGTGATTAAATTTAGCTGATCTTTTGTATGTCCGTTAAATAATTCGGATTCGAGTGTGTCTAACATTCGCGTCATCTAAAAAACACTTTAAGACTTTAAAAATTTATCCCTGTATTTTGTATTTGTTTACTTACTAAATTTGTATTATAGAGCAGGAAAAATGCCTTAGCTAAACAAGCTGTTTGTTCAACAAGCATGTTTAGATTATCTGCTATAATATTTGGATCGTCCACCATAAAAATATTCACACATTGTGATATAATAAAAGTATATCCAAAGAAAATTTGTATAAATATTCCATAACACCAATATATTTTACGCCATTGTGAATTTTTTGGTGGTAAACCTCCTACAGATTTCATGACAAATATAGTCAACCACATACTGTTTTTTATATCAGTTTTTTTCGGAGTTCCTAGAAAACAATTCCTTTTAGAGCCAATTAAACATATCGGCGTGGGTAGGTATATAACGTATTATTATATTAGGGATATGGCGAGATATATAGAATTTCGGAAATCAGTGAAGATTTATTTTGACTTTCCGGTTTTAAGCGTTTTTAAAGAAAAAACTAAAAAATTTACTTTATAAAATTCTAGAATACATTTTTGAAATATTTGGTTTTACCTTCAATAATTGTCATTTTTGGTAAAATATTTAAACTTATCTATAAATTCGAATTATTTTTTCTCAAAGAATGCTCGAACTCCGTTTTATCCCACTTGAAACATAATAAAGTTAATTTTATAATTAAAAAAAATGATTATTCAAATTTGTTCAAAAAAATCAATGCGGACTAGTCAATTATGGTTAATATATGCAAATTTGGTCATTAATCTTTAATTTGTAATAATCATGGTAATCATTTGGTAACATGAAAACAAGAACCAACTATGTATAGAAGACTTTGATTAAAGGGTTTGTCTTATTTAAACTGTCAGATAGTGGCAGAAAAAAAGTCAATTCTTTACGTCTTACTCAAAAGCAACAAAACAATGTATAAAATAATATTAAACATTAACATTTTCTTGAAAAAAAAAACAGAACAACAGAACAACTTTTTACAGTCTGCCATTCAATTGAATAACAGGTAAGAATGTTCAATACTATATATATTCAATAATAATTAGTGTATTGAATTATCTTGCCTTTTATTCAAATGAATGGCAGACTGGCTGTTTTTTTTACAAACAAATGCTAATGTTTAACTACGTAACATACGTTATGTATGTTATTTTATAAATTTGTCTGTTGCTTTCGGCTCTAAATATATATATATATATATATCCCCTACCATAGGCAGACTGTAAGAAATTGATAATTTATTTCTGTCACTATCTGACTTTGTATTACAGAGATAATAATAATATTGGCACTGGTATTGACATTATTTTGATTGATTTACCGTTTTTGTAACTATGTCTTATCGCCTTTGTGCTTACAATGCTCGCTTCTCATGCAGAAGGCCATCAAGTCGAAACGTATGCACTTCCAGTTATTTTTAATTCTACTACGTTAAATAACTTCGAGTTCTGATCTTTGGTAACTTCTGCTTGCTGTTCATGGACGGTTTTTGACATTTATTATAAAATTTGAAAAACATATTTTTGTGTCACAGAGTGTACATATTTTACTTATAATATATAATATTTTTATTATATTGATTAATAATTAGATGTCTATTTTCATTACTTGATGAACGAAAACTTATAAAATACAATTTTAATACCATTCCTTCATTGTGCTTGTTGTTCAATATAACACTATAACGAACGGAGCATAGTTCCTACCGGGTTTCCCACGTTACCTCTCGTTCAATATGTGCTTTGACCAACTGAGGGCAATTTTTTGAGTGAAAGTTCATTCGAATTACATCCAAAAAAATATCCAATAGTCTTGTGATTTTTTCTACCTACTCTTTGTTTTTCACTTACACAAATTTTTACGTTTTTGACACAATTGATATTTTGAAAGTTGATCGAAAAAATCACGAAGCCATTTTCTCGAAAATGTTGCACAGGCTGTGTATGGTGCAAGCTACTACATTCTTTATTTTTTGTATTATTTAAAAGTACCAAATTATACTTACTTTTCAATGAAATTTAAAAAAATTATCCAATTCAGCTGATAAAATATTCTGTTTATATTTTATTTAATTTCTATGATCTTTATAAGTTAGTTTGAAATAATTTATGTTAGTTAATATGTGTCTATAATTACTTTATAAATATTCAATGAAGCAAAAAAGTATGCAATATCGAAAGAAACCCAAAATGTCCCCGAGTAGTTAAAATACTCACTAGAGACGAGTTGCTCTAACCGTACCGCTTGATTTAATAATATTACCCTATTGATGTTTTATTCGTCAAAAGTTTTTTACAAAATTAACAGAAGTTACATAAAGTATAGGAAATTGTATAATAGGATGGTTATGTTTTAATAAGCTATTACTTTTTAAAATATGTATTTATTTTAAACAATAAAATTTGAGTTTGTCTATATTCTGGAGTAAACAATTTATTTGTAATAACAAATTTTTTTTTTTTTCTTGAATTCTTCAAAAGGTTTGCTTTTCACCCATATCTTAAATAGTATCCCGGTATAATGCATAGCATTGGTGGATACCCCAGCATTGCACTTACGTTGTAAAAGCACAAGTTTAAATCACTTAAGTTGCGTATACGACAAGTTCAAAATTCACTGGCAATGAAAATGGTAAAAATTTCAAAACTCCGCTTAGACGGATTTCATATAATTGAAGTTAAAACTTGTTAGGAATTACTTCAAAACAAATACATAACAACACAATTAATTTTATTCAATACGTTATTTTCTTAAATTTGCTATAGTTTGCTAATTGATTCTTTCTAGAACGTTTTCAAAATCGCTTTCTGCTCTGCACCAACCTGTATATAATATCATTTTCACGTTGTGTTATAAATGTCTATTTTATAAGGATTAATAATTTGATATGATTTATGTATTAATTTATTTATAAAAACATAAATTGAAACAAGGTTAAACATTTAGTATATATGTATTATATACATATAAAGAAATACCAGATGATTAGTTAAAAACTCACATATAAATTGCTTCCCAATTGCTCTCACAGTTTTACATATATTTTACGACCAATATTTGAAAACTATACATTCAATCGTTAAAATCGTGCCTACATGATGGTCCTTTACTTAATTCAAAAAAAAAAACAAAAAACAAAAAACAAAAACAAAAGGTGTCGTGAGAAACTGTGTTCTTTTCATTATAAATTTTGTACTACTCGTTTTATAGCCCCGAGATGTAGCATCCCCAAATTTTCGACCACAAATATTTGTTCTTTTTGAAATTTTTTTATTTGTCATTACCTGAATTTAATTTTGCGAGGATCACACGTCTCTTGTATGGTATTCTCAAAGACTAGTAGTCTCTTGTCAAAATTCATCCACATCAGTAGATAATTTTAATTTTTAATTTTAAGTAATTAAATTAAAAGTACATAAGTTATGTCGAAATGAACATAGTTAATTTTAAATAAATAGTGTTTGAAAATGAAAAATATCTCAAAAGGCCAACTTTCTTTTAAATTAACTTAATTTATTTTTGTTTAGTACGAACTGATATTTTTTTATCTATAATAAAGTAGTACTTTGGGAATTGTTGGAATGTCTGAGTTCCTCTCTCATTCCTCAATTGAATCGTAAAAACCATATAACCACAAATTAAAGAACTAGTCGAAATTCTACGCAATTTTGCCAGAAGTCCTATGTTTTTTAAAGAAATACCTCAATTTTGAATACGAAGCAAAAAGGAATAATGCCATGGTAGGAGAAATAGTTTACCTATGAAATAAAATTACGAAGGATATAAAACGGAGAATTCTCATAAAAAAAGACTAAACGAGTTACTTTTGCGGTCATATCATTTATTTATCAGCGGGTTTCATCTAAATAAAATATTGTTGGTATCTTGTTTGAATTTATGTACTACAAAGCAACCATATGTATAAGATATTTAAATTTTATATCTGTCAAAGATACTAATAATAATCAGATTATAGATAATTTAGATAAATTTTCATTTAACAATATGCAAATAATATTTTATCAATATATAGATATACTGGGTGTTCCAAACCACCCGTCCAGGCTGATTATTCTGAATAGTTTTCAAAAAAAATTGAAACGAAAAAACACGTATCAAATATTTTTTGAAACTCTATCTAACCATACCAAAAACACCCTCCACCCTCAACCCCTGTTAGGGGTAGGGGGTGTAACTTGAAAAAATCAAATGGTAACCCCCATTTTTTTCTGCAGATTTGAATTCTTCATAAGAAAAGACAAACATTTTGTCTAAGAAATTTTTCCCGATTTTCGGTAGATCACGCTACAATCGACAAAAATCGTTCTTTTAGATTTGGCATTAGAATTGCAGTTCAAGTGAAGGCGAGAAAAGTTTTTTGAGTCGAGAATAGTTATTTTCAATTTTGTTTTTGTTTTTTTGAAGAAAAGACTATTCTGTTTTGTTTTTCATATTTTATTATGATTTAGAAAAATTATTTTTGTAAAAATGTTTTTTTTTATTTTGGAAAGTCTGAAAAAAAATTAAATCTAAAATGATTCATATCTAATTCTTTCTAAGAGCTTTATTTAGTATCCTCCCAATTGTCTAGTGGTTTACCTCAATTACCGCAATTCGACATTTTCGCTTCTCTTTTATTTTCGTTGAATTTCTAACTTTTGTGTTGCTTTTGTTTTGTTTTTGTTTTGATTCTGTGTGTTTGTGTTTTTATTTTTTTTTACTTTTTCGTTTTGATTTTTGTCATTGAACGGAGCGGGCGCAATTCTTATGCCAAATCTAAAAGAACGATTTTTGTCGATTGTAGCGCGATCTACCGAAAATCGGGAAAAATTTCTTAGACAAAATGTTTGTCTTTTCTTCTGAAGAATCCAAATCTGCAGAAAAAAATAGGGGTTTCCATTTGATTTTTTCAAGTTACACCCCCTACCCCTAACAGGGGTTGAGGGTGGAGGGTGTTTTTGGTATGGTTAGATAGAGTTTCAAAAAATATTTGATACGTGTTTTTTCGTTTCAATTTTTTGTAAAAACTATTCAGAATAATCAGCCTGGACGGGTGGTTTGGAACACCCAGTATATACAATGTATATGTATATTATATTATTGGGTGTAACTTTATAACATAAATTTCATTATTTCAAAATCAATTCCATTCGATGACAAATAACGAATTTAATATAAAATGTATATTTATTTTATGTAAATAATTCTTTCATGTAATGCTGCACTTTGCTTTGTCATCTCAATTATCTTTTAACGAAAATTGTTCATTAAACACACGAGAATAGTCGTTTCATCCGAAACAAATCATAATTTTGAAAAACTGAGCAAAAACTATTTCTGAAATTTTCGAATATAAATAAATTTTTACTTTATCATGTAAAAGGGATATATAGCTTAAATAAAGTAATCATGCCAAAAATAATTTTCAGGTTTTCTTGTTTTCTGGATACCTGGTCCAATGTTTTAGAGATATAAATTTGGAGTTTATGAAATGTTTTAAGGTCTTTTGGATTTATTTTTCATAATATCTATGAATGTATCATTTTTCATGATATCTATGGGTGTATCACTTATTTTATATTGATTTTGGCCAAAATCGGGAGAGAGGACCATTAGTTTACAGGAGATCCAAAATTGAAAACTTTTAAACGGTGAAATTTGCAGAAAAATTTCTAAAAATAAACAAAAAACTTTTGTTTGGAAGTTTTTTTCACACAATCAATATTTTGAAATAGAAATATTCGACTTCATTCTATTTTTTTCTTTTTGCATACAGTATCTTATACGTCTAATATAAAACTATGTCGAGGAGAATTTCCACTATGGAATGGCTACTAATTACTATCATGGATACTGAAAATTTCAGATCTAACTAAAATGTATTCTTTTTAAATAGTTCCATTTAATATAAAAAATTTTGATTTAAGATCATTCCCCGAAGTTATCTTGAATTAATATATTATATTACTGATGTCCTTCAAAAAAAGCTAAAATGAATGAACGTTTTTAAATTTTCTTAAGATTAATTTAGAAAACTATAATATTCGCTAGACAAAAAAATGACAAATTGTTCCTACAAAGAAAATGTAAGGAGAACTCGTTTTCTGACAAAATATGATTCATTATAACGGGTCTGAGGATTTTTTGAGTCGGTGTCAGCCAAGGAAACAGCTCTGGCAGAACAGTTTGCTATATTAGCTTGGTGGACACCGACTCCAAAAATAACAATAATTTTAACTACATTATATTATCGTTATTTTTTACTTTTTAGTGCATATTAGTTTCTTTTGGAAAAGTTTTTCTTTTGAAGTCGGTTTTCTTTTTGTTAAAAGTTTTTATTTTTTTTATTTTGTGATTTTTAGTGAATCTAAAGTACTCTAACTTATTTGTCACTAAAAAAAGAATAATCGAAATTGGTTGGCATGATATTGAGTTATTCGTACTCTTGTCGTTCATACTTTATACAAACTTAAGACTTTTATGGCTTTCTCAAGGATGCCGTTGTCAGAACTGGACCAAAATGAAATGGGACCACATGGGAAGCTCCAGCTTTCAAATAAAGAATCATCAAAATCGGTTCACCAAGTCGAAAGTTTTGAGGTAGCACACATAAAAAAATACAGTCGAATTGATAACCTAATCTTTTTTGTCGGTTAAAAGACGCATAACGCGGCTAAAGATGTTTTCACTTCAAAAAAAAAAAAAAATTTAATACGAATATTGAATTCATTTTGCAATTTATACACAAAAGTATTAAATTTACATACGATAATGGTACAAATATTTATAACACAGAATATGCATCCACCCTGTAATCTGAGTATAAAATCTGTACATGCATATTAATATTTATGTCATATTTTATGCCAGTTGATAGAGGCGTTTAGTTGTGAAAACTCTAACATTTCATATTTATTTCTAAATTTTAATTCATATTTTTATGATTTAGTTTGTTGAATGAATTTTAATAATAACAAATTTCTTATCAATTCAAAACATTCTATTTTATTAGTTTGACCTAAATATTTTTCACTTTATAGTATTTTATTCTCAAAAAATAATTGAAAATTCTACAGCTGTATTTAGTGCGATGCAATATATTCTTTCTTGTCAATTAATAAAAAATATCAAATGTTTTAGTCTTTTTTAATAAAATTACGTATTTCCAATTTTTATACCATGCATATATATAATATGCAAGGTATACTAAGTTTAGTACCAAGTTTGTAACGCCTAAAAATATTGATGCTACGAACAAAATTTTGGTACAGGTGTTCATAAAAGCACATAATAATTTGTCCATTTCCGGTTGTCTTTCCGTCTGTCTGCCAACACGATAACTCAAAAACGAAAAAAGATATCAATCTGAAATTTTACAGCATACTCAGGACGTAAAAAGTGAGGTCGAGTTCGTAAATGAGCAACATAGGTGAATTGGGTCATGGGTTCGTAGGACCCACCTTGTAGAGATAGAACAAAAGTTTAAATGTAAAAAATATTCCTTATAAAAAATAACCAACTTTTGTTTGAAACATTTTTTCGTAAACACCACTGTTGACCCGCGAGGGTGCAAATTAGGCGTAAATTGTATAGTATGTATTACATGGGAATAGCATTTATGTATGTGTGGCATGTATGTATACTTAATTGCACAAAAAATGCACTTTTTACATATAATATTATATGTAATCTGTACATCTGTAGCATTTTTTGTGCACTTGAGATATGTGTAATGTGATAGAGTAATCAACACTGTCTATGTATGGTATTTCAACAATTATCTCAGTCAATTGTTTGTTTTCACTTGTTTTTAATGTTTTTTTTATAAAATAAAAATTAAAAATGTAATTTTGTCCATCTCAATATTTAAAACATACGTACTAAAATATTCACTGTATACAATTCCTTCCACCGACTTTGGAGAGAGGTTAGATGTCGACGTGACCTACGAAATATTATTTAACCGAATTCCTGATGGTCAATAATGATAGGATAACATGAGTATTAGTATGGCAAGTATACTTATTTCAAACTAAAAAAATTCGTACTAATCTTAGAACTATATGTAAGGATGTCTGTAATGGGTGTTATATAAGGTAACATATTTTTAATCCAAAATTTCAGATTGACCTCTCGATAAAGAAAATACTAACTTGAGTATTTAAAAACTGTTTTTTTACAATTCAAATGAGTCTAAATTTATCTATGACTATATTTAATTACATTTAGCTACAGTTTTGAAAGTTATTTTGTGAAACGTGAAAAAATAATTATTATAAATTTCTAAAATAATTTCTAAATAATTTTTTAACGTTCAAATTTTATTTTGCTTTAAATTTTCTCTTTTAACCTTTCGAATGATAATGTTTCTTTAAATATTACATTTAAACTTAAACAGAGTCAAATGAACCATTGGTTGAAAAATGAGCTTGATAATTCATAAAATACAAAAAAAAAGCTCTTTTGCCACGGTGTAGCGGTATCTGTGACGAGAAAATTTTAGTGATGGGCAGGTGGGAAAGGTTGTTAGAAGAAGAAAATTTTGGGTAAGGTTTTTAAAGTTAATTTCATTTCTAAAAATAAGAATAAAAAAGCTATAAATATTTTAAATTAATAATTTTTTTTAAAGCATTTTCTATTGCAAACTTTTTCTACGTTTTTTTTTTTATTATTTTCGTTGATTTCAGGTGAATATGATTTGAAGTTCGCTAATAAAACATATGTTGTAGTGTATAACAAAGTTTATGCCATTTTTCATTTGATATTAAACGATAATTAAAATAAATAATTAGTTACAGGTGAAGTGAACTGATTCTCATTTTCAAGATAGTTAGTTACAACATTAAAACACTTTAGTGTGTAAATCTTGTTCTTCAATAAATAAATCGCTGCAGGCACAAGACAATTAATTTTAATAGAATTAATATATTTATAACAAAAACAGATTAACAATGTTCAACCACAATAATATAACAAACATCCCATTCAACTTGTACGGATATTTAATGTGTGAGTGCTTATAAGTTATACACAATACATATACAGTGAAACCTATTTATATCAAATTTATAGATCGTCACCTTAACGATAATTACTACATCACTTTGAAACTGTTGGCAGAAACGACTAGTTTCCTTAATTTTTCCTCATTTGCGTTAATCTTATAGTCTTTTTTATTGTTTTTGCTAACTTATAACTTAAAGATACTTCAATTATAATGATTAAAGTAAACTGCAGAAGTGGTACAATTTAAAAAAACAAAATATTTTTAAAGAAACGATGAAATAAACGAATAAATAAGCCTTAAAAATTAAGCACATTTGAAAAAAAATTTTAAAAACGTTTGATTTGCAGTTCAATTTTGTATATTGCGTATATTTAACTGACCCTGTCCATGGGATTTAACATAAAAATGATAAAAATTTTTAGACTACATAGCCAACCCTTTCCTGGTAAGATAGAGAATTTAAAGAAAATTTAAAAAATCAGGCATTCATATGTTGAGTGTATCTTTTTGCAACAAATCATTTTTAGATTAGACAAGGTGTAAAGGCAGTGTGTTGACAATTCACTAGACAAGCTGTAGACAATTAATGTACTTTTATCCCCGCTATTAAAGAGACACTTTGTTTCAACATCTATGTAACGAAACGACCATGGGAAGTGCACAAAGATACCCTCAAAATGACTCGTTCATGTTAATATTATAAATGCAAAAGAAACTCTGTCTGTTTGTATCTTACGCAATCGCGCCTAAACTAATGAACTAATAAACAGTAGTCTTTGTATTTAAAATGGAAGTTGCCTTTATCCTTTTTTTAAAGAACCCAGATAACTAGAGACAGAAGAATATCATCAATTCCGCATAGAATTTTGACTAAAAACTATAAAGGATCAATTTTGTGGAAATTCGCTGTAGAATTATTGGATACCCCTGCAATAATAGTTGTCTTGGGCATTATACCATGTTTAAAGAAATATATCAAGGTACACTAAGTTTAGTCCGAAGTTTGTAGCGCTTAAAAATATTGATGCTATGAACAAAATTTTGGTATTGGTGTTAATAAAATCTACTTTCGGTTGTCCTTTCGTTTGTGCATCTGTCTGTGAAAACGATAACTCAAAAACGAAAAGTGATATCAAGCTGAAATTGTGTAGCGTGCTCAGGGCGTAAAAAGTGAGGTTATATTCGTAAATGAGGAACATGGGTCAAGGTTTAGGATCTATAGGACCCATCTTGTATACCGTTAGAGATAGCACAAAAGTATAAATGAAAAAGTATTCCTTATAAAAAAATTAACAACTTTTGTTTGAAATATTTTTTCGTAAACATCACTGTTTACCCGTGGGGACGCAATTTAGCTTAGAAACATAATATTATATGTATATACAGCTACTTATTGTTTATATTTTAGTTTTATATGTTACATATATTATGTATGTGTTTGTTTGTTTACCTTTCTTTACTCACATGACGTACAAAAACAAACTAATACGTAATCAACACTGTCTATACATGATATTTGAACAATCTCAGTTAATTTCTCAGTCAGTTTCAATCTCTCAGTCAATTATTTGTTTTCAGTATAGTTATGTATACTTTTACCAACAAAGCTATGATTTGCATACCTACATACTATGAGGTTCAACTATACATAGACATCCAGTCTAATAAATCCTATTATTTACTATGGTTAAATATACATTATGTTTAGTGGTATTTTATATTTTACACCCACCGTTTTTTTTTTTTCTAAATCTAAATAATGGTTTAGTTAGATAAATTATTGTATATCACTAGCCATATGTCACTATAATTTGTTTTAAAATAATTGCAATAATATATTTTAATATAAAACAAATGATCACTTTAATAGGTGTAGGAATTATATCCTATCTATATGCCTTCTAGTGGTGTAACTTTACAAATTTAATATAATCTGAAGTACCTACAATAAAATATAAAAGAAAACTTGAGATGATTTATTTATATATGAAATGAATATATGGAAAGTTGTTAATTTGGTTTTTGGCATTTATTCATATAGCTATTTAGCAGATATTTTGTTTTGTATGAAGTTTTATTTCATACAAAGACATTTATTAATTAACAGCAGAAGTCTACATACTGGTTTTCTAATTAACCAAATACTTCCTTGTAAAATCGAAATTTTATTTAAATATTATTAGTAGAACGGTAAAAAGACAACTAAAGTGCAAATATCATCGGTAGGATGAATAAAGTGGTTTGATACTAAAATTAAAACAAGTGAAAACAAACAATTGACTAAGTTAATTGTTGAAATACCATGTATAGACAGTGTTGATTACGTAATCGTTTTGTTTTTTTGCATCATGTAAGTAAAGAAAGATAGTCACTGTTACACACACACATGAGTATCATAAGTAATAAGAGTATCTTTCTTTTCAATGCCTCAGTGGATATAGTAATCAACAAACAAACACATACATAATATATGTAACGAATAAATTTAAAATATATACAATACCTTTATATATACTATATAATGTTTCTAACCTAATGTGAAACCTCACGGGCAAACAGTGATGTTTCAAACAAAAAATGTTTCAAACAAAAGTTGTTTATTTATTTATTTTTTTTTTTTTTTTTTTTGAAACAAAAAATCTATCTATCTCTAACGGTTTACAAGATCGGTCCTACTGACCCAGGACCCAATTGATATATTAAGCATAAGTTTAAATAATGCTTAAAAGTATAAAAATTAAATTTCAATATCAGCATTCAATTAATAATTAATTCTTATTAATCCCCAACAAATGCGATGAACAAGTAACAACCTCCAATCAACTTAAAATTTTGGCTTTGGAGACTTATCTTTACAAGTATACAATAGAATAAGTTTTCAAAAGAGTGATTAATACTTGTATAGAGTAAATAGTGGAATCGTCGGAAGATACTACACAAATTTTTCAATTTACACTTTTTTAAAGATATTCTGCAAAAACTTATATAAAGTGCTTAACTTATATAAAGAGGTGTCGTGGCAACCGATGCCAACTATGTCCTTTTTGCTATAATTTATGATTTTTAATTTCTTAAATTTAAATTAAAATTTAAAAAAATAACCTCAGAAAACCAATGAAAACCAATAAATAGATTATCTATTCTTAACATCTGTCAAAGTTCCGCATGAAGACCGAACTCCGTAACCATAAAATCATGGCCTCATGTAGAATACTATTAATTCAAAATAATAAACTGTGCTTTACAAAGGTGTTGGTTAGTCGTACGGTAGTCAAAAACGCACGGTAAGATCGATTGTATGGTCGTAGGGTAAAAAAAGGATCGGTATTGGAACCTTTTTTGTCCAGAAATATAGTTTGAAAAAAAAACTGTAGGACCGCAAATAATGCTGTTTTATTTTAAAAAATTAAGAATTATTTCTTTAAAAAAAAATTAAAAAAATGTATGTTATTTAATCAATTAGAAAGACAAAAATTAGAATATCCTTATATTTATTAAACAATTTTTTGCAAATATCATTTAGTAAAGGAAATACGGTTTAATTATATTACTGTAATTATTACTTACTTTAAAATTTACATATAAATACACTGAGTGATATAAAATATAAGACACATACAACTTTAAAAGAAGCTTAGTCTTAAAAAATAATTATGTTCAATACGTAGCCAAATTAGCACTAAATTGAATATAAAAATTCGAGCCCAAAAACATTTTACTTACAAACAAATGAAAACAAACAATTGACTGAGTTAATTGTTGAAATACCATGTATAGATAGTGTTGACCACACATACATATATGTCACACATATATAACTGATATACACATATATAACTGATATACCTACCCATATAATATAATACATACTATACAAATTGTGCATAATTTGCGCTCTCACGGGTAAACAGTGATGTTTACGAAAAAATATTTCAAACAAAAGTTATTTATTTTTTTATAAGGAATATTTTTTACGTTTAAACTTTTGTTCTATCTCTAACGGTTTATAAGATGGGTCCTACAGACCCAAGACCCAATTGACCGATGTTGCTCATTTACGACTTGACCTTTTTACGTCCTCAGCATGCTATAAAAATTTCAGCTAGATATCTCTTTTCATTTTTGAGTAATCGTGATGACAGACGGACAGAAAACCGGAAATGGACTAATTAAGTGATTCTATGAACAGCTATACCGAAATTGTTTTCGTAACATCAATATTTTTAAGCGTTACAAACTTGGGACTAAATTGAATATACTATGTAAATTTCATATATACATGGTATAAACATTGCTTTTGAGCAGGGTTAGTATAATGCTTGAAATGTTCAAATCGAAAAAAGGAACTAATTCAGAATTAATTTATAAATTAAATATTCTAGAATCATTTATCAAATTGTCCTAATTTCTTGATCATTAAGTGTATATCTAAATTTAACGTAATACAGGAAATATTACTGCGATAAAGTTATCGTTCGTTATGAATTTAAAACTGGAACAAAGTAATATTAAATATGGACTGTGACTGTGAAGATGACCCAAACATAAACATATCAAATCTAATATATTTTATTTGATGTTTTTTTAAATATTATTTAGTCAATATTTGTTTAAAAATTCTTTTCACTTTAAACTTAACTATTGAATTCTTTCTTTCTTCTTTATTTTATTTACACAACTTGTTTATAAAAAAACATTTCATAGATTTTTATCAATTTTTTAAAGTTCGATAATTTTTTTTGAAAGTTAAATGTAACGTTCATTGCATACAAAATTTTCAAAATATAACAACTTGACTGTGGAAACAAAATTTGATCACATTATCCAGCGTATCAGACCAAAATTAACAATAATTGAATATTATTAACAACTAACAAAAATCCACAGAATTAAATAATATGAACGATTGAAATCGACAGGAGTAGCTTTCTTTTAAGATATTTCCAGCATGGTATTTGCAGTTTTTATGCTTGAACTACTGTTAGACTCACTTTTCGGCAGAATTTAACGAATTTTTTTGACAGATTAAAAGTAATTCTTACTATTAAATCCCAAAGTCTCCGAAATTTTGACTATTAAAAACAAAAGATAATTAATGCCTCGAAAATATCTCAAAAATAAAACGACGCGGTGCCTTTTTTTTCAAAAACAATTCTTCTCTCCTACTTTTTTTCAATTCTGTTCAAGCTGTAAATACCTTGCAAGTGAAATTTACAAAATTTTAAAAACCCCCAACAAATTTTTCGGGTACGGAATCCTAAACTTGTATTTGAAACATATCTAAGAACACTCTCCATTAACCTGCCTATTTCCTTAAAGCTTTTTGCAAACTGAGCCGATTTGGAAGAGTATCACCAATTTTTAGTTTTTTCAGGTATGGAACCCTAAATTCGCACAAAATAACACTCACCATTAAATTAACTTTCAAAGAAACCCAAAAAATTAAAATAGGTTCATCCGTTTAGGCGATACGATGCCACAGACAGGCATACAGGCATACACTCATAGCAGTCAAACTTATAAAACCCCTTTATTTTTAGTTAAAAATAGAAACTATTTGAAAGCAGAATTATTTAAAAGTATAGATATCCTCTACATTATTAATCTAGCAAGTTTTTTCTGTCCTACCCTTATCTTCCTCATTCCTTTATCAAATTCCATAATTCAACCCTCATTTTCAAGCTTATTATGTGTAGATTCGAAGAAAAATATACTCAAGATCTAATGTATCATTTAGGAAAAAACACGCTAAACAAATAATTTGAACTAAAAATATCATAAATTTAAATGAATTTAAAAAGTTTATTAGGCAAACATATTATTTATTACAGGGGCTCTTCTAATACTCTAGGCATATAATTACTATTTTTAATACATTTTCTCCTAATATTAATTTAATAACTTTTGATTTGTTCACCACTTTTCTACGAAATTTGTTTTTGTTGTTTCTTGGCCGCGGGTTACGGTAATTATGAGAGCGGAATTCCGCACAGATGTACAATCAGGATTATTTTTCTGTTAAAGGATGTGCTTTAAGGATTAATTTTAATTTAAAAACAAGTGAAAACAAACAAAAGACTGAGTTAATTGTTGAAATACCATGCATAGACAGTGTTGATTACTCTATCACATTACACATACATGAATGTCACACATATATAACAGATATTCCCATCGAATACATACTGTAAAATTTACGCCTAATTTGCGCCCTCACGGGTAAACAGTGATGTTTATAAAAAAATGTTTCGAACAGAAGTTGGTTATTTTTTTATAAGGAATATTTTTTACATTTAAACTTTTGTTCTATCTCTAACGGTTTACAAGATGCGTCCTACGGACCCAAGACCCAATTGACCTATGTTTCTCATTTACGACCTCACTTTTTACGTCCTGAGTACGCTGTCAAAATTTCAACTTGATATCTTTTTTCGTTTTTGAGTTATCGTGTTCACAGACGGGCGGGCGAATAACCGGATAACCGGAAATGGACCATTTAGGTGATTTTATGAACATCTATACCAAAATTTTATTCGTAGCATCAATATTTTTCAGCGTTACAAACTTGGAACTAAACTTTGTATTCAAATTGTTCAAATCCATTTGAAAACCTATCTACCAAAAAAAGCAAATCAATAGGTCCTAAAATATCAAGTAAACGAACATGTTTTTAAATTATGCAATACTTTTAAATGACGTTGATCATTTATCTGTCCCCTTAAACATGAGTAAAACATCACGATAAGCATCATGTAGAATATGAGTAGATTTATTTAACTACATAATAAGTATTTTCTTTTTTATTGTTAACAAATAAATTATTTCTAATACATTTTGACGTATTAATGATAAATAGTACAATTTTATTTTTGAAGTTTTTTTTTCGCTATGTGTGTGCTTGCATTCATAGACCGAGAGCTGTTAACAATAAACATAATAGTCAATTTTTAAAACAAGGCAAAATATAATAATAATTATAATTTTAAACAATTGAAAATGGTTTTTCTAAACTATAAATTCAAACGCCGTCAACACATCGTTTTTAGCAACGACATCGTACGGAGAAATGATCGAATAACATGCAAAATGATAAATGGTTTATTTCTAAACTTGCTTTCTATATATTATAACATAATTTTCCATAGAAACAAGCAGAAAAATGTATCGTCATTCCGATTGACTCACTGTTTTATTAATAATTAATAATATAACTAACTATTTCTTATTAATAATTAATAATTCCATTTTATTAATTATTAATTTTTAATTTTTAAAAAAGTTATACTTAAATATACTTTAGATGAATTATTTGCTACACAGGGTCATTAAGTTCAATGTTCTACTGAGATCTGTATTAATACATATACCGTTTAACGCCTACAATTTTATTATCCATTTTTGAGATTTAGCAATAAATCTATTGAGTGAAAAATAAAGAAATGTTTAAAACAAAAGCGGTTTATTACAAAAAGTCAAACATTTTTAATCAAAGAACTTGTTGCTAAACCAAATTTTCGACAAAGCGTAATATACTTTTTATATAACAATATTCGTTTTTATACAGAAACAAAAAAGCCTTATGGACAAGAACTTACTTGGATTTACATCAACTTAAAACTCAAACGTTTATCTTTTTTTTAAATGAAAATCAGAAGGTAAATCGTTGAAAAATCGTATTTTAGCCAAAAACCACACTTATGATTAAATTTGAATTTGATTATTATTCAGTAGCTTTCAAAATAAACAATATACAGAATGTTCCATTTACATCTAGGCACATAAATATTACAAGTATGATAGAGTACATGCGTTAAGCAATACATCTAAGTAAGAGGTATTATAGGTGTTATATGAAATTTAAAAAGTTACTTGTATCGTGACTTATCTGTTGTGGTCCATCTATTCAACTAAGAAACTCCCACTCTCCACGCGTCTTACAACTATCTCAACGCATATCGAAGCTTCAACACATGTATATAATCCCTCTCACTTAGATGCATTGCTTAACGCATGTATTCTGTCATATTCGTGATATTTACAATCAAACATACTGTATATAAAACTTTAATATTATATAAAGAAATTAATTTACAAATACAAATACAAGTAGATTTGCTTATTACAATTTGACATTATTGATTTTTGATGGCTAGTATGTGACTTAAAATCGATTAGAACAACATGATTTTACTAGAGCAAAACCCATCCAAATTAGATAAGAAAAAGACAAACAACTAACTATTTCCAAACTTAGACACTAGAAAGAAAATAAGTATCAGATCTTGAACTATAATATTCTAGCAGATACAATAATGCATTCATCTATCCAAGATGATGGCATTTATATATTTATTATTAATAAAAATTTATAATGAAGAAGAATTAATATTATTTATTGCTTAAATCTATTATACACGATTAGCTTAAATTTTATACTCATTGTTCAAGTCACGATTTTTTTTTATTTTGTTCAATTCATATTATGTACACAAAAATATTTTAATGTCATATTATTGAGTATTTACTGACAAAAAAATAATTCAAACCTGTTGAAAACTCAAGGGTAAAGAATTGTTTTTTGTTCCGCCTGATAATTTTCTTTGCAGACAAAATATCACTAATTATACAGTATTTCATATTTAACATACTTAGGGAAAGCATACTGGTCTATAATGGCCCCCCTAAGAAAAACTAAAATTTATAGTCAAACTATTCGACATCAATCAATTTCTTTTGATACGTTCAAATTCTTAGAACTATTCAGTATTTCTCTAAAGAGATCGTTTAGACCGACGTTGAAAGAATACTGGGTAAAATGATCCCATTGCATTTTTTATCAAACAGTTCACATAAAATATTAACTGTTCTTTTACATTGCATCAACGATTAATATAAAAAGAAAAACCACTGATAAATTATTCTAAATCAATATATTCAACACCCGTTACATGACGGAGGATCATTTTATCTATTATAATTTTACACACAAAATAGAGATCATTTTAGCCTATATAAAGGGAATCATTTTATCCCTAACGACATATTTGAATATCCTCATAAAAACTGACCTTAAAATTTATTATACGCCTATAAAAATGTGTTATAATATTATTAAAAGTCAACAAAAGTCAAGAGTAAAACTGACACCCTGCAAAAACTAATGCAAAAAAAGAATTTTAAGTTGAAATTTGTCTTACCATAAGTCATAAGCAGTAAAATTAATATTTTTCCTACTACATAAATTAACTTATAACATTACCATAAATCTTTGTTGAACAATTTATCGATAAAAATACTAAAAGGCTTAAATGGTTAACTTAAAGCAACGAGGGATAATTTTGCCGTGAGGGATCATAATAGACCACTTTCCCCTACAATGTATATTACGCTAAACTTTCCCCGTTAGTCGATCTTTGGCACAAATATTTGCAGCTTTAATGATATAAACTTGATTATTATCTAATTCTTCGAACCTGCCCGACTTGGAAAAGATGCATTTGTATAAATAAAAAATTAAACGTAAATTACTTTTTACGTTTAAGCCCCTTTGTCGAGTTTACTCTCAAAACGCTTTCTGTTTTAACAGACTAATATATATTTCTATGGACAAAATTTTCTGGACTATAATTTGCACACTTTTACAACGGTACACTTTTTAGTCACTCAAGACAAAAGATAATTTTTTTGACGTAACTTGTTCTGAATTCAAGTTCCAATTATTTTCTCATTTTAATGAATTATATTACTTGTAAAAGTTAGGGAACATACTTTTTTCATACCTTGCATTAAAATACCATAATCTTGTGTGTACAGTAAAGATGTAAAATTAACTTATATATTTTTCTGATAATCAATCAAATGTCGCTTTTAAATATTTCAATAGTTAATCATGAATACATATTTTTTTTCTAAACTTTATAGTTTATTTAAATGATGATTTTCAAGTTTATGCACTCATATCTCATCTAATAATTATTAACATGCATTATAATAAATATTACTGTTACTTTATGATTTTTAACCTACAATATAACTACAATTTACAGTGTGATTATCATAAAATAATCTAGTCAATGAAAATAAATAAACCAACATTTTTTCCCAGCCATCCCTAGTTTTTAACCCCCGAACTAAAAGAAGTGGTGTTATAAATTTGATCGCTATGTTTGTGTGTCTGTCTGTATGTCTGCCTGTCTGTGGCATCGTAGCGCCTAAACGGATGAACCGATTATAATTTTTTTGGTTTCGTTTTAAAGGTTATTTACGGAGAGTGTTCTTAGCTATGTTTCAAGTGCGAGTTTAGAGTTCCGTACTCAAAAAAAAAAAATAAAAAAAGTGGCGACGATCTTCAATACTTTAAGGAAAAAGGTAATTTAATAGAGAGTGTTCTTATATATGTTTCAAATGCGAGTTTAGGGTTCCGTAACCGAAAAATTTGTCGAAGATTTTTTAAATTTTGTAAATTTCACTTGTAATTAGACCTGATACAAAATGTTTCTAGAGATGGATACTAAACAATGTCATGGAACCAATTGCTTTCTTGAATTCCGGGCATAAACTGGCTCGAAAGGGCGCTATTTTTAAACACTACAAAAAATTATTAAACTTATACTTTATATATTTTTAAATACCTATAATGTTATTTTTTATCTTGACTCTTTAAATATATATCTTAAAAGTTTTTTTAACAAAACATGAAAAGTTCTATAAGTTTTCTTTCCGAAACATTTTTCAAAAATTGTACCCAGTAAAAGGCATCATTTCTGAGCTGTAAAAATTGTTTTGTAGGCAAACCAAATTTCAAGTGAGTTGTTCATTCGGTTGGATCTAAAAACCCAAACCAATGCATTTTTTTACACATTATTTTATGCTCTATTCCGTCTATATCTAAACAGTAAAAATGGTTTTTTTTTCTCAAGAAAACCATTTCTTGTCACAAGTAAATGTCTTCTCGCCCCAAGAATGTATTCAGAAAAGAAGTGTTTTTGTATTGTTATTATTGTTATTGTTAATGTATTGTTATTCACAAGATTCGAAATTTGAAATTAGATTCAAAAGATCTCGAACGTTTTTACAATGTTTCATTATATTACTGTAGTTATATCTACCACATTTTAGGTCTAAGTTTTTACATTTTATGTACAAATAGAAATAGCACAACTTAAAATATTATGGACAACTTATAATAAATACATGTTTTAAAAAGGAATCGCCCATTTAGACATAAAAGCTGTAGCTCATTGTCCATAAAAATAAAACAAAATATAGATACCATGACCTTATAATAAATATCATAATTTATACATTTTATCATCAATTTTATTAGAAATAGATGTGATTTCCAGTATATAAAATTGCTTCTCTACTATTTTTATAGACTTTTAATAACATTTCGATTTAAAAAAATCGAATGTTGTTACATTAATGTCATGTTCAGTCACTTTATGGACAACATTTATATCAGTTGGTTACTTATAATAAGTATATGTTTGTGACTGACTATAAGAGAGATCTCATTTTACGTTACGTGGTCGTGGAGGCGGTCAAAACTCTTTAACAACTTTGTTCATTCTTTAATCTGAAACTATATACAACACGGTCAAAGAATTAGATGATGTACACTTGAATTTAAATAAATTGAAGCAATGTTTAAAATGGCTAGTCAACATTAATGAAATCTAGTTTAACTTCTGAAATCCAGAAAAAAAAAACTTAAAGCGTTTTACCTTGTGAATTATGTATGTATTAGTATTATTCTTTTCAAGTCAAAAGAAGCTGTTACTGGGCACTTAGAAAAGAGGGAGAGGATTTCAATGTTTATGTCACATAACTTCTATAATAAATTAGAGTGAACCAAAGTACAATAGTGAATGTTATACATTATTATCTTGTACCATGGATCACATATAAAAATATTAATAAAGTATTCATCGAGAACTGTTTAATATTAAAATAATCACAAAAATATATAGTGTGCTGGAATAATGATGCTAGCTTTAAGATAAGATGATAAGAAAAATGGCTCTGAAATAAACAATTTAAATTTTAATACATTGTAGAAAGCTTGCGTATAGTATTACCGAGGCTAGTATAAGTAATCTGTATATCGCACTGATGCCATTATACTTGATGGCAGAAATCGAAAAGCTGGGAGCTATAAAGATATTAGTTCACAAAGTCTACTCAAATTTTTCAGCTTTTCCAATACTATTTACATATCTTCTTCCATAAATTTAAATTAAACACATAAACTCAGTTAAAAAATATGTATTTAGTAGGAATACGAACAAAGACCATACATTGAAATATTTACAAAATATTTTCGCTGTCATAGCCCAACATTTTAATGGTATAAGTGGTCATACAGAAAATCTACGATAGAAAGGCGTACGCGTTCTCTTTTTTTTATGTAGAGCCCTCAATTTTAGACGTATCAGAATCACATTTTTATGGTATGTAAGTAACAGTATAAGAAACGAAAAGAAAAACCAATCGAAGAAAAAAGTGCCCATATAAAACCTTGAGTTTAAAATTTTAATATTTATATTGTAAAAGAATAGGGAAATAATACATTATAAATTAGTATATAACAAAATCAGGAAAAAATAACTCATGGTTTTCAAATAGTTTATATGATTGCGGTACTATTACGGTCCATCAGTTCAAAATGGATAATTCAGAAAGCTTTTGATCTGGTTCCTAAACTTCATATCTATATATATATATTTATATATTTTCTTGCTATACATTTGGATGAATAGACCTCTTTCATGAAAAACAGAAATGCTTTTTGTTAATTTTTTATGAAAATATAGGTCGAGTAGAGCCTGTACTCGAAAATTACGCATTTTTAACAATAAAAACACTATGAAAAAAATTGTAAAAAAGTAACAATATTTGAAATAGTTTAAAACAATTTTTTTTTGGCTACATCGCACACGTGTTCTGTGATGTCAATTCGAACAATGACAATAAAACAGTGTCAACAATCGTAATAATATATCATTATTATCAAGTTTAAATGACGTCCTAACGACATTCGTGTAACTTCGTGTGTTTCCGGATCGTTTTCGCCAATTTGAATTTTAATGATTTTCATTGTCTGTATTCTCGGTCATATGGCTCCAAAAAAAAACGGGGAAAAAAATTAACCCATTTATCAAGACAATTACTTTCATTTAAAAAAAAGGAAAAAAATGTTAATAAGGTCTATTGAATTATTTTGATTGAAGGTGTACATTGCACCTAGAGATAGATGAATTCATTATTACATTACATGCATATAAAAACGACTGTTATAGGTATACACTTCTTAAAGATAACCTGTCTAATATGTTGTCGTCCACCATACTGCCAGTGCCAACTGAATCTGAGATGTACTTTAGTTTGTTTTTATTTTTTTATTTATTTAATACATTTTATTTTAATACAAAGAGAATCACAAATACAAGAGGTCACACTAAAAGGGCATTCAATGTGAATTTTTAAATTCAATTACTTCCTGGTATAATCAATTTAGTTGTTACGTTTTCTAGAGCAACAACCTGCTGCTTCTTTCTATAAAGACTTTAAAATGGTTTTAAAAACATTTAATGAACACGACCTCGTAACCTCGTGTAAGATTTATGGTTTCTTTTCAACAAAAATATAAAATGTAGGTTTTCATTCAAAATTATTATGAATGAAATCTTATTAATCAAATATTAGTTCCTCTTGGATAATTTTGCTGATTTCCAGCTATTCATCAGAGGAGATTCAAATATCATTAGGATCAGTGCGTATTTAAAAAAAAAATTAAAATTTATATAAAATAAAAAAGTTCAAAAGTGAGCGTAGACGTAGGCTCAGACAGTTCAACAACATAGAAGAAGTTTGCAATTGGATCAACGATTTTCACATACTTGAACAGACAATTTTCTTTTTGCATTTTGAGTGACCAACCCGACAAAACGAATACCCGTTGTGCGGAAAAGTAAAATTTTTGAAGTGTCAGAAAATAAAATAATAAAATTTATCCTCTTATCTGCGTTTCCACCAAATTATTTATTGGGAAAAGTTTTTAGAGCATCATCATAAAATTAATTGCCTTCAAAAATGTCAAAAATTATTATAATATTAAAAAGTGTCTTATTTAATCTGAACCGCATACTAAAACTGTTATTTAAGATAAATTATTTTTGAACCAAAAATATTTTTGCATTTTGAAGAAAAAAAATACATATATTCTCGGATCATACGCCGAAAAAATTGAATTTCTTATCACAAATATTTTTTTTCTAATCTTAAGAAAATTTTTGTTTTTTGTTCTAGCCAAGAAAACCATTTTTCTGTATATACTAGCATATTATTGTCAACCCTATAGTAGGTCAGTTGGTGTAACCAATTCCGTTCGCGGTATGTCTAGGGTAGAGGGTTCGATTCCCGCCGCCACAACAAAAATTAATTTAATTAATAGTTGTGATGGATTGGTGTAGTGGATGGTATATGCATGAAGGAGGTGCACTCAGTCTCTAAAAATAATTGAGGAGCTGATAAATGAAATTATCAGCGGAAAAATGGTAAAACACATATATAGTATCAATAGATGGAAAAAAAGTTGAGTTTTAAAAAATACATAAAGCAGCTAAAAATTTTCCCTACATAAAATTTTAAATTAAATTAATTTAAAAATAAATATAAAAAAATTTTTTTTTTGAAATTTTTTTCAAGAATTATAATAATTAATAATTAAATACTATTTAATTAGTTTATAAAACATATTAATTATAACAATAATATATAATTAATTAAATCAATCAATAAGATAGATATATATATATATATATATTTAATGAAATTATTATTAAACTGTTTTTTTTTCAAAGGAGAACAACTTTTTTTTAATCTTTAAAGCTACCATTAAAACTTTTCTGTTAAAACAATCAAAATGATTCATTAATCGCAGCACGATTTATCAACATTCCGTACAATTAAATTTATTCCAAAAAAACTCACTCATGCACCGTGCGAATAGTCTGTGCAAATAAATAGAATCAGTAAATATCACCTTAAAACTGGTAACTTTTTTAACTTTCCACTATACTTTAGTTCTAAATATAGTATATAAATTATAAATTCTAAGTATAGTAGAATCTCATCCAAATCGAAATTTTCAATATATCTTAACGTTTCATGGTTAGGACAATGTATTAACATTACTTTTAGAATGAAATCTTTGTGTTTGTATTTGTCTTTGTGTGTCCAGGGACGGAATTTTTTACGATTTCTCGTAAATGAGAGGTAAAAGTTAATATTAAGAAAGTGCAAATTTTGATAGTTAGTTAAGTTGTAGAAAATCTCTTAAACAATGTTTTTGTTCCTAACTAATCATGGCTTATTGAGAAAAAGAGAAAATAAAAACAAAATACTATAGTAACTGAATTCATTACTGTCCTAGTGCGGAAATGATTTCATTATTACAATAGGGCGGTAATGAACTGTTTTCGCACGCATATTGAGTGAGAAAAGTACAATTCTTTCTCACAAGTACCTATAGATAAAATATTTTTCCAATGCCGAGCACTGATCTCAATAGTTGCATAGAAAACGCTTATTTAGCTTCTTAACTACGCTTATCTGTGGCAATAAAATAATTAATATTGAAATTTTTAGGAAGTTAGGGGAAATTAGTTTCTTCATCTGGGAAATTGAATATGTGGACCATAAGTACGCATTCAACAGAACTACTAGTTAAATTAATGCTAAAAGTCTTAGCTGTTTAGAAAACATATTAATTCATAGAAATACAAACGAATCATTTGATTTGTACAAATAAATATAGCTCAATACTTGACTAGTTTTATATAAGTATAATAAATAAATTAAATTATATACAAATTAATAATAGATCAATAATTTGTGATCTGCTTTGATCACCGTTATATTTGTTGATTCTTTTCTGTGTGTAATGTGCATGTATCTAGATAGATATTCAGGTCCTCGCAGCACAGTATATATGATATGGTAAAATAAAATGAGACTACTGGTTTTCATGTTGTTAATAATGCCTTTAGCAATTCAACTAATATTTTTATGCCTGGCTTAGAGATCAATTATCGAAAACGAAAATCTAAGAAATTTTAATTTTATCGATTATGTATATATTCTGATATTCACTATATTGTGTACCAAATAAGTTTTACGCTTTGTGTCATTTTAACACTTAAAATGCAGTGTTCGAAAACTACCATAGCAGTGATAAACAGTATGTTCCAGTACTCATTAACCACCTTTTAATCAAACTTTTCTGTCAAGGTAAATCGGATAAAAATATTTCAGGCAAAAAAAGGTTGAGGGAAGGGATCATTTCGTAAGCGCTTTGGATTGAACCTTGACCTTCAAGTTTACTTAAGAGACAGTCTATCACAACCCCTGGCCCCCCGTAAGGATACCTACGGTAATGTTTTAGATAAAACACACTTTATATTCAAATTAATTTTAAGGCATTATCATATATTTATTTTTCGAAAAAATATTAATGTTTGAATAAGAAACATATTTTTTATTTAAAGTGCTCTTACGTCTTACGAAAATGAGTTGAAATTCAATTAACCTTGGAGGTCAAGGTCTAATTCGAAGTGCCCATGAGATGTCTCTTTGATATGAAAAACTTTTACTTTAATTATTCTGAACCTGACTTACCTTAGAATAAAGATATCAATAAATTAAGGAATGCTAAGCCATATTGTATTCTAAGCATAAAATTTCTTAAAATTTTAATCTTATTCCTAATTCCTTTATCAAATCTCATGATTTACCCCGCATTTTCAAACTTATCGTGATGGCTAATGACGATAAATTGACTCACGGTTCGCAATGTATCACTTAGGTAACTTCGTTATGTAATTTGTATATGGTATCTGTAATAAAATTGCCTATAAATAAAAATAAATTAATTTACTCATTTATATATTATTTATCTAGCCTGTTTTTAACCACGTGCATACAAAGTAATATAGAACAAATATAAAATCATCTGATAAAAACTGGTGGGGTTTGTTTGAACTACTTTTATAAGACTTGACAAAAGAAAAGTTGGTGGAAAAGTAGATGAAAGTTTATGGATACATTAAAATAGATCATTTGAAAAACTACTTAACCAATTTTAAAAATTTTTTCACCTATAGAAACCTGCGATCATTTCAGTTAGCCCATCCACATGATTGCGAACATCTTTTTAAGAGCCTACTGTTATCACAAATTTAAACGTATAAAATGACCAAAATTTCATTTATAAAATATAAAAATTCATCGAAGACGAGAAAGATTTAGCAATAATGAATGGTGGTTTTTTTTCATAATAACTCATACTCCAACTTTACGGCAAACTAATAATATACTATGCACCCGCGACCCAGCTTAGAGTTTCGTCCTTCATATAAAAGCTGAACTTTAAGTTTTTTGTTTGGTACACCCAATTAACTTAAGTACACAGATGTTTTTAATATTAAATGATTATGTAATACATAAAAATATTTAGTATTTTCTTTACATTCATGTATCTATAAGATAAATTTTTTTTATCTTTATTTACGCCTTTGATGTTTCATATTTATTTCATTCTTTCAATCGTAATAAAATCAATTGGTGTGTAGTTGCGTTTTGTAGTTTTTTTAAAGTTTATTAATTTATTCACATGTGTGTGTATGTATGTTTTTTTTTTATAGATTATTATCAGTTGTTATACCTTGATCATTTTATGTTAATTGGAAAACCTACACACAATTTTGTGTTCATGCTACATCTTAAATTATCCAAAAATATTCGTCAAGTGTGAATTCAAATTGATTATATAGAATTTAGTAGTACCAGTACTCGAAAAAAAGATTAGACACTGTGGGAAGGAGCATCACTGCTGATCGAGTCCTGCAACTTAACCTAATCTAAAAGAAATTGTTTAATACACAGGGTAATTTTTTTGTAAATTTCCACCCTTATAATTCGAAAGCGGTATGGATCATTTTTAAGAGGAATGCAAATACAGTATTTAGTTTGTTTATACGGGGGAGCCTTAATACTGAAATAGGAACGACTTTTCTTTTTTTTTTAATGGAATATATATTTTTTTGTAGCAGTTGCTTATTATTTTCGCAAAAAAAAAGTGTTCTTCTCTACTATGCTGTGTGTATGTATCGACTTTGAAGAGTGAGACAACACATGCAAAAAAACATACCCTTAATAGTATCTCTTTCTTATACACATGACTTAATGTATACATATGTATGTACTTTCTCACACTCGTGGGATCCACTATGCGAAAGTATGATTCAAACGCACAGTATAATACGTACATATCGCCTATACTGTTTGAGTCAAAGAGATTATATATATAGAGGGAGCATTCGGAGTAATTCATGTTCCAAAATTAGGAAGAGATACAAAGGAAGTTACGGTAGAGTTATCTCTGTCATACGTCTATAATCACCACCCAGTGGAACAATGCTAGCTTTACAGAGGCTGCTTCTTTCTTAAATTAGCGCAACTTTTCAACATAGAAAGTATATGCATCGCACCGTCTAGTATTACTATGGTATTACTATGTCTATGGTTTGAGTTGAGTTGTTGCAAACATAACCTATGGAATTTCTAATTAATGATTTTATCAAAATTTATACGTGAATTATGTAATTATGTTTGATTTGATTAGTTTTTATGATGCTAAATGCTAAAACATATTAGTAAAGATAGGTAAATATAGATATATTATTTTGGTAAGGATCCCTAAAATAATATTCCTACACTATCTAAATATGCGTGTACTATGAATAAAATCGTAGGTATTTATCTCGTGTAACCTGAACAAGAATTGCCAAACGATAATGAGAAATTATCAGTATTTCAAAGAAAAACATATTTATATTAGAAACAAATGTTCAAATTTAAATTGAATTAATTAAATCTACTTTATATGTAATTTATATTCTGTTTATTTAAATTCAATGTTTACTTATGGCATCAAAGGTTTCAAATAAAACCGATTTTCCTGTGTTTTTTTATCTTAATTATTTGTTTTGAAATAAATTTTTCTTACATAAAACAGATTATTTATCCTATGATGATCATAGTTTTGTTTTTGTAACAAACGTATTAGTGTAATTTATCAAGGATCCTTTTGTGATTTTAACATTCTGTTCTGTAGTTTGATATAAATAATGTACTAATGTAGACTAAATATATATAAGGTTGTAGAGGATATTTAAAAAAATCATTCTTAGCCTAAAAATGTAAGTACCTGCCAAATGTTTCGTTTTCAAAATACAGAATGTTAAACTTTTAAAACACTAATATAATGGTAAGCAAATTATTATTTTGTCTTACTGAAAATGATAAAAAAGTGCATATTAAACTTAATATTTCATTTTCAAGTCAAAGACGTTGAATTTTCGAGATTACTACTGCGGAGTGTGAGGCAAAAACCTTTAAACTTTATTATCGTAAGTCACAAAAGTGAATCTTGAAAACGAAGCATTTTAGTAATTTAATTTTTGGGCTAAGAATTTTGGAGCCCCTTCCCTCAAACCCTTAGAAATTTAATGGTGTATTTATGAAACGTCGACCAACTCCGTACGCGGTATGCCTAGAGCAGTGGGTTCGATTCCTGCCGTGACAATACAAAAAGTAATTTAATTAGTAGTTGTGATGGGTTGTAGTGGATGGTATATGCATGAAGGAGTTGTATCCAGTCTTTGAATATAATTGAGAAGCTGATAAATGAAATTATCAGCTGAAAGGTGGTAAAACACATAATGGTATGACAATGAGCTTTATGACCTAAATGTGTCCCTCGTAGACAACCAATACAACTAAAACCTAACCAAACCTAACCTTTTATGAAACACTCTATATCAGTGCCGGATTAATCATTAATCGGATTAGGTAACTGCAATCAATCATTAATCGGATTAGACAGAGCCTGTAAGAAAAGTCAAAATAGAAAAAGGCTAATTTGTACGAGAAGGGCGCCACAAGGAGGTGCCCCGGAGAAAGACAAATTTTTATGAGAAAGGTAGCACATCAGGAGGCGCCGTCGGTGATTTATGAATACTGAAACAAAACGACGCCGTCTGATTTTTGTATTACCTAGAGCCCCGAAGAAGGCACTCAAGGGACGACTACTACAAAATCTATGGTTTCATTTACTAATAATTCGAAAACTATGCCCCTTTTATTCAATTATCGTTATTATTTAATAATAAGCCATTTTATATAATTCTAAAAAAAATTGACTTTGACGCTGCATATAATAAAAGATTCTAAACAAATGAAAAATTTTTATAAAATGATAAAATACATTTGTTTTGGTCATATCGCAATTAATATTTTTACTGATATTTTTTTGAGTGCTCATTAATTAAAAATTTATTGCTCATATAATTTTACCTGCGCTTCCACCAAATATACATAATTATCACATTTCTTCTTCACATATTGTTCACATATCTCAAATATCAACTTTTTGCAACATATTTGAATATCTAAGAATAAACGAGAAAAACTATCGGAGTCTGTTACTTCTATTTTCTGAGACTTTGAATGAAAGCATTCCGTGAATCATTTGATAAAATACTCAGAGAAATAATTTATTTTAATCGGATGGGTTTTATACCATAGAATATAATAATACCTTCTTAAATAATTCAACGAAGCACCAACTTCAAATAACCCTAATGCCATTAAAGTAACAAACATTCCAACATTGCTGATAAAAGTTTTATTAATTTTTTGTATAAGTGAGTGTGTTACAAACAATATGAATCGAAAATTTGTATCACTATCACTTATAAAAAAAAAAAAAACAATATTGAATTATCCGCAGATGATATTACTTTATGATAGTGATACGAAAAAAGGGTTGTTGTTACGATCTGATGCCAATATTGAAACGAAAAAGGGGTATCTAATTATTGAAACGTAGCGATTGCTGCCAATATTGATACAATGAGAAAATTTGTTTTAAAAATTGTAACGAGATTTATAGTTAGTTGATATTGGAACGTTATATTAGTGTGAAATGAACAAGTACTAATAAGAATGGTTGTTAACCGAGATATTCTCTCGAACTAGATTATTCTAGCCACGAGTTAACCGTACTCAATCTCATATATGTAACAAGTTCAATTCATTCATAAATGTTTACGTGGAAGCGTGAAAATTAATTAATCTGAAATATAAATCTGAATTAAGAGAAAATAATGAAATCAGTATTTAAATTTTTAATAAATTGGACTTTTATTCTTTGCTAATAAAAAAGATTAAATTCAATTTCGTAACCAATATTCTTTCACAATAATTCAAAAAAAATAGTCCATACAAAAGCAAATAACAGAATTATATATACAAGTGACTTGATTCGACAAATTGCATACCGCATTCAACAAGTTCAAAAATAATGAAGTAAAAAAAAAGCAAAAAATATTACAATGAATGCATACCCCAATTTGTCAAACCAAGCGACCGTTTTAGTTTATACAAAATGATATAGTCCCTATAAAGGAGAGTTAATCATATTTTAAAAGGATTAAAAAAATAATCCTAAGTTTACTTAATAAACTCTATAAAATATTAAAGATTAATGACATAGTCAAAAATACAAAATGATAGCGTCTCTATAAAGAGAGTTAACCATATATTAAACGGATTAGAAGAATCCAAAAGTTTATTTAATAAACTTTAAAAAAAAGAGAATAAATACATATTAATGACATCGTCAAATAATCTAAAATGATATCGTCTCTATAAAGAGAGTTAACCATATATTAAATGGATTAGAAGAATCCAAAAAGTTTATTTAATAAACTTTTAAAAAAAGAGAATAAATATATATAAATGACATAGTCTAAAAAAAATGAGTTAGTCATATTTAAAAGAAACAAAATGTTCCAAAAAAAAAATTAGCAAGGATGATTTATGCAACAACAAAAAAAAATAATTAGTTACAAATTTCTCATTTAGAAAAAATAATATAACAACAAAAGGTTCATGTTAAACTATATTCTGGAGTGTTAAATTCATCACACACCAAGAATACATGAACTTCCCAAAAAAGTTACATAAATCATTCCAATACTATATAAAATAACATTTTTATATCCTCTATCTAAGTTGCTTGCAATTCAATAAAATAATCTTAATTGATTGTCATTTAGCACTTAGATTGATTTAAAAGAACAAATATCAAACTTATTAAAGAAGTAAGATAAAGTTCAAAATGAAATTAAAATATTTAAAGTTTTTTTGAATATCTCACCACAACATTTTGAATTTGAATGTTAATTTAAACGACGTTTATACATATCCTTGTCGTTCGAAGAAAGATGTATATATAGTTTTCTTTATTCCATGTTGTTGAGTATTAGATTGATGTCATCCTTGGTTTTGTACACACTGCTTGACTGTATACAATGTATAGCTTTTATATATGAATTTAAATAGCTGTCTCTATAATTTATATGTTAGCTATGTATACATCTTTCCTTGTCCAACTATTACTTATTTTTTTCCTTTTTATGAAAAATTTATACATATAAAAATATTGTAAGTATTTTTAATATTTCAGAAATTAAAAATGAAAATAGAAAATATTAATATTTTTCATAACATATCATTATAAGGATTTTTTTTAAGAAAATTAATTTAACTTATATATATTTATCTGACATCTGTGCATCGGTAAAGTAATTATTCAACTAATGATTGGAGTCTTAGCTAAAAGTGATATTTCAATGTGTTTCACTCACCACCTCTAAAAAAAGTTCATCTTATAGCACTTCAGCACGTTTCAAGTGTGTGACATGTGTTCTAGATAATTCGTTAGTTTTTGGATCAATTAATTCTACACTAACTGGAGTTGTAAAACGGATGATTCTTTTAACATCGCTGAATCGAGGTGAAAATTTTCTGTCTTCGTCGATGTTTGATGCTGTAGGTGGTAGTCTAACCCGTACAAGTTGATTAACGTGGAATTTAACATCAGTTGGAGCTTGATGTTGTCGTGCTTTTCGCATTACAGTAGCTTTATGCAGTGCCTGCTGGACCATATCCACACTAGGAGGTTTTTCCATAGCCAAAATATCGGTGGTATTAAGTAATAAATCCAATGGTTGATTCCAAGTTCGCCCCAAAAAAACTGTTGCTGGTGAAGCTTTAATAATTGAGTGATATGTCGAATTGTAATTGAATATTATAAATGGCAATATTTTATTCCAGTCCTTATGTTTCATTTGGTATTGTTTGATTACGCAGGTTAAATTTATTTTTATATTCCTGTTTATTCTTTCTGTGATATTCCCTTGAGGACGGTAAGGCGAGGTATATCCAATGCGAATTCCATTTAATAATAAAAATTGTGTATATTTATTAGACTTGAAGCTTTTAGCATTATCGCTAATTAAAACGTTTGGAAATCCAAATACCATGAATAGTTGATGTAAAATTTTAATTACCACTGCTGACGTTGCTTTCCTAGTGGGGTAGGCCCAACAAAACTTGCTATAAGCATCTGTAATAACAAAAATATATTTGAAGCCATTATCTGCAGAAGGTATTAGGGGTCCAATAAAGTCTACGTATAATTTATTGTACACATTTTTTTCACTAATTGATGCATCAGGTGCTGAGATTTTATAGTTAATAGGTTTACAGGTAGCACAAACACTACACTTTTTAACATAATCTACAGTTTTTTTATATAAGTCAGGATATGAAAAACGTTTGGCGATTTCACGATAGGTTTTCGTGACGCCTGAATGACATCCAAATACTGAGGAATGAAAGTAATCTAATACATAGTCCAATAAAGAATCTGTGAGAACAATACGTTTATTTCTATTGCGCCCAACAAAACGAACTAATAAGCCATCGCGAATTGCAAAATTTTGTACATTTGAACCTGATTTAATTAATTGGTAAATGTGTCTACAATCTGGAGAAGCTTTTTGTTCCTTTTTTATAGATAAAAAACCTTTGGGGTCAGTTAATATCTGATTAAGAAGTGTAATTGGTTCTATGTTTTTTGATTGAATATTTTCCTCAATATTTGTTTCATTTTCACAAAATAATCTACTTAAACAATCGGCTACTACATTTTCTGTGCCTCTAATATGTTCTGTTGTAAAATTAAATTTCGAGATAGTTAATAACCATCTGGAAAGTTTATTAAAACGTTGTGGTGTATTAAATAAATACACCAAAGCGTTGCAATCAGTACGTAATATAAATTTTCGATCTAAAAGGTAGTCTTTAAATGTATTTAATGCATGTAAAACAGCCAATAATTCCAGTTGGTATACTGGGTATTTTGATTCTGCTGGATTAAGTTTTCGCGAACAGTATTCAATTGGATGTAGTTTGTTTTCAAATTTTTGCATTAGACAAGCACCTACACCTATAGAACTTGCATCTGTAGTTACTATGAAAGGATGTTTGTCATCAAAAATAGGAAATCGTAAAATTGGTGCCGTAGTGAGCACTGTTTTAAGTTTATTAATAGCATCCACATGTGTTTGCGTTATAATGAATTTAGCATCTTTCTTTTTTAAGGCATTTAAAGGTGCCACTATAGTACTAAAATTCTGTATATATCTAGCGAAGAAGGCTGCCATTCCAAGAAATGATTGTAATTCCTTAAGGTTTTTAGGAATAGGCATAGTTCTAATTGCTTCTACTTTTTCAGGATTAGGTATCCTACCTTCGGAAGAAATTACGTGTCCTAAGATTTTCAAACGTTGCATAAAAAATTTTGCTTTATTAGGATTAATAGTTAGATTAAGTTTTTTAAAACGCGCTAGTACTATTTGTAAATGTTTATGATGTTCTTGAATATTCTCCGAAAAAATAATAATATCATCATAATAGATTACCATAATTTTATTTATTAAGTCCGCAAATTCTTTTAGTAAGAGCCTACAAAGGGCTTGACTAGAGATACTGAGACCATACGGAATAACATTAAAGATAAATTGACCAAATTGTGTTATGATAGCCGTATAAGGTTTGCTGCTATCATCCAATGGCACTTGGTAGAATGCATTTGACATATCAATTAAACTATACACTGTGGCGTTTCCTAAGTTTGAAAATATATGATTAATTGATACATTACTTATTGGGTCAAAAACAATCTTTTTGTTCAAGAAACGATAGTCGGATACCATTCTAAATTCATTATTAGTTTTTTTTTTTACAAAAAATACCGGACTTGCCCAAGGAGATTGCGCTGGTTTAAGAATATCTAGATTTACCAGTTCATTAATATGATTTTTAAGTAATATTTCTTTATCAGGTGGTAGATAATACGGAGTCTTATGAATTGGTTCATTGTCTTTAATAAATATAGTGTATTCAAAATTACGCGCACGTCCCGGTGTTTTTGTTAAAACTATTTTATATTTATTTAATAATGCATTTAATTTATCTTGATTTAATTTATCTAAATTTATTTGAATTTCGCATATTGTATTAAAGGTAATCTTAGGTTCAGTATCAATGAATGGAATATTAAGATAACTAAAGTGATGAAATGATAATGAATTACTATTGTAATTCAATAAAATTCCACACTTATGTAGTGTTGGTATACCCAAAAGAATATCATATGGTAATGAATCAATGATGTAAAAATCTTGTTTCCAAGTTAGATGATCAATTTTAAAAGATAAATTAATTTTATTATGTATTTTTAAACTATTAGATCCTGGCAAAGATGCTGTTAAGGGTGAATTTATAATTTTAATTGCGAAAATTTTTTTAATTTTATTGTAGGCCTTTTTTGTAATAGCATTAATTGAACTACCTGAGTCTACTAATGCATGAAATTTAAAGTTACCGATGTTAATGTTTATAACAGGCAAATGTTTGGTGAGATTTTCTAGTTTTTTGAAATGTCAGATTCGGAATTGTGAATATCAGCTTGGGTAGTGATATTATTTACAAAAGGGTTAGTATTTTCAGTTTTTACTTTTTGATTTTTTAGTAAAGAACAAAATTTAATTGTATGCCCTGATTTTTTACAGTGAGTACAGTTATACTGACTTTTATACTTTAGTTTATCACCATTATTGGTGTTTAATTTTTGTGTGTTTTGTTGATTTGAAATAGAATTATGTAAATTTGATTTTTGATTTTTATAAAACTTCGATCTAGCTGTGATTTCAGAAATTTTTCTTCCTAACTCATTCAACTTTACTATTGAATCGGGTGGATCCATTAATTTTATTAATTCAAATGTTTGGGCGTTTACATGTGCAAAGATTATATTAATTATACTAGAATCAGTAGATTCAGGTTGTAAAAGTTTTGCGTATTTTGTAATATCAGTAATAAATGATGAGAAGGTTTCATCATCTTTTTGTCGTCTGTTAACAAAACGATCTTTTGCTATTGTTAATTGAGAAGCTGATAAATAGTTTTCAATTAAATCTTTTTTTTATAAAGTTCCAAGTTCTTGCTTGTTCTAAATAATTTGCCCAAAAATCTTTTGCATTTTTATGTATTTTAGTAAATAAAAATTTTAAAAGAAAATGTTCTGAAACGAGATTTAATTTTGCTAGATTGTCAGTTTCAAGAGTGAAGCTAACTATACTATCAGGGTAGAATAAGTTTAATACTGGTATGTCTTTGGTAATTATATTTAAGTCAATTTTTTGAAATTTGTCATCAATAGAATTTTTTAAAGTAATTTTGGTACTTAGCTCCGAAATTTGATTGGTGTTATGCAGTGTTGCTTCGGAAATTTGATTTAATACCACATTGGTTTCCTGGATCAAATTTGAGGTTCCTTCCAATTGTGCTCCTAAATTTGTCCATAATTCATCCAAAGTTTCTTTGTCCATTGTGATTTTAAATAGTTGTTTGAATCTATAATGAATGTCCCTTTGTTCTTCAGGAGAAAATCCATAAAATTCCTCAACACTATTATCTGAATCTGAGTTCATAAATCTGTGAACAATAGTCTAAATACCCTGTTAAGATTTAAGAAAAATTATGAAAGAAAATGTTACGAATTTCAGAGGTGTAAATCTTGTTTTGTCTGCTACCAATATTGATACGAAAAAAGGGTTGTTGTTACGATCTGATGCCAATATTGAAACGAAAAAGGGGTATCTAATTATTGAAACGTAGCGATTGCTGCCAATATTGATACAATGAGAAAATTTGTTTTAAAAATTGTAACGAGATTTATAGTTAGTTGATATTGGAACGTTATATTAGTGTGAAATGAACAAGTACTAATAAGAATGGTTGTTAACCGAGATATTCTCTCGAACTAGATTATTCTAGCCACGAGTTAACCGTACTCAATCTCATATATGTAACAAGTTCAATTCATTCATAAATGTTTACGTGGAAGCGTGAAAATTAATTAATCTGAAATATAAATCTGAATTAAGAGAAAATAATGAAATCAGTATTTAAATTTTTAATAAATTGGACTTTTATTCTTTGCTAATAAAAAAGATTAAATTCAATTTCGTAACCAATATTCTTTCACAATAATTCAAAAAAAATAGTCCATACAAAAGCAAATAACAGAATTATATATACAAGTGACTTGATTCGACAAATTGCATACCGCATTCAACAAGTTCAAAAATAATGAAGTAAAAAAAAAGCAAAAAATATTACAATGAATGCATACCCCAATTTGTCAAACCAAGCGACCGTTTTAGTTTATACAAAATGATATAGTCCCTATAAAGGAGAGTTAATCATATTTTAAAAGGATTAAAAAAATAATCCTAAGTTTACTTAATAAACTCTATAAAATATTAAAGATTAATGACATAGTCAAAAATACAAAATGATAGCGTCTCTATAAAGAGAGTTAACCATATATTAAACGGATTAGAAGAATCCAAAAGTTTATTTAATAAACTTTAAAAAAAAGAGAATAAATACATATTAATGACATCGTCAAATAATCTAAAATGATATCGTCTCTATAAAGAGAGTTAACCATATATTAAATGGATTAGAAGAATCCAAAAAGTTTATTTAATAAACTTTTAAAAAAAGAGAATAAATATATATAAATGACATAGTCTAAAAAAAATGAGTTAGTCATATTTAAAAGAAACAAAATGTTCCAAAAAAAAAATTAGCAAGGATGATTTATGCAACAACAAAAAAAAATAATTAGTTACAAATTTCTCATTTAGAAAAAATAATATAACAACAAAAGGTTCATGTTAAACTATATTCTGGAGTGTTAAATTCATCACACACCAAGAATACATGAACTTCCCAAAAAAGTTACATAAATCATTCCAATACTATATAAAATAACATTTTTATATCCTCTATCTAAGTTGCTTGCAATTCAATAAAATAATCTTAATTGATTGTCATTTAGCACTTAGGTTGATTTAAAAGAACAAATATCAAACTTATTAAAGAAGTAAGATAAAGTTCAAAATGAAATTAAAATATTTAAAGTTTTTTTGAATATCTCACCACAACATTTTGAATTTGAATGTTAATTTAAACGACGTTTATACATATCCTTGTCGTTCGAAGAAAGATGTATATATAGTTTTCTTTATTCCATGTTGTTGAGTATTAGATTGATGTCATCCTTGGTTTTGTACACACTGCTTGACTGTATACAATGTATAGCTTTTATATATGAATTTAAATAGCTGTCTCTATAATTTATATGTTAGCTATGTATACATCTTTCCTTGTCCAACTATTACTTATTTTTTTCCTTTTTATGAAAAATTTATACATATAAAAATATTGTAAGTATTTTTAATATTTCAGAAATTAAAAATGAAAATAGAAAATATTAATATTTTTCATAACATATCATTATAAGGATTTTTTTTAAGAAAATTAATTTAACTTATATATATTTATCTGACATCTGTGCATCGGTAAAGTAATTATTCAACTAATGATTGGAGTCTTAGCTAAAAGTGATATTTCAATGTGTTTCAATAGTTTGTATAATAAGATGTAACAATACACATGAATAAGAGTATAGTAATAAAGAATTAATATGGCTGGAGGCAAATGTATACATTAGTGCGAAAACCATTAAAGCATTATTGGTTGATATTATCTTTAAAATTCATCAGAAAATAACTACTTGTTATTGAAGTGTTTAACAACATCATCACAAAAACCTTAAAAAATTAAGTTATTTTAAATACTTATAAAATGCTTGTCACTTAAAATAACTTCGTTTACGACAACTTAACAATTTTTATTATAGTTTAACTTGAACCTATTTCTTACCATTTGTTTAAAGAAATTTGAAAATTAAACGTATTTAAACTCAAAATAACATCTCTGGGTTTTTAATTTTAGAAAGATTGGTAGGAAAGGGAAATCGCCTTGATATAAGTATCGTGAAATTTGGGTCGCATAATGTCAACGAATTAACTTATAAAGTATCCGGACTCCCGTGTCAGACTCTGGAGCATATCTAGAAGGATAATCGCCGATGAACTTTGTAAAGAAACCACATTTTCACGCCAGTCATTGAAAATACATCTAAGAATTACTAGACAGACTATCTCTCTTAAGGTTTGCGTCATGTTTGCGTTAATAACACCATGGATAGAAAATAGACATAAACTATTATGCTAATCATTAATTGTTCCATAAAATCAAATGGATCAAATTCCGACAATATTAACATAAATCTGAAAAATTACTTTTATCCGTATTATTTTTTGTACAGGGTTACTCAACAAGATCTTACCACTTTTATTGTAATGTCTAGGTATTAATTTTCTATCGTTACAGACGAAATGTGACAACCGAATTGTCTTTGGAAGAGAGAAAAAAATGGACGCTTAGAAGGTCAACCTGGAATGTTGTCATTTCCCTTCTATGTGTAAAGTTCAATTGAGTGGCCACATTTTGTCTGCAACGATAAAAAAATACAAATTATTTAGTATCGTATATAAACATCTGATTTTACAACCGCGTATATTAATTAGTTATTCAATTGAATGTGTAATATTTTTTGAGATTAATAATCGTATATTTCATCCAAAAGTAAAATTAATATAACGCCATTTACAGCGCAGCAGAACAATTTATATTTATAGAAATTTACATTCATTAGGCTTTTCAAAAACAATTTTCAATGAACTTTATTGGCACATTTTTTAATTCTTAAAATATGAAAATTTATTAAGTTAATAAGTTTGGTTATATATGGTTTTTTTCAGAGCGAACGTGATTCAAATTCGCTAGTAATGTATCTCAATATCGTACAAGTCATTACTCCAGAAGGTTTCTGGCAGAAGCTGTCCATAAAAACCGTAGACAAATCATACTTGACTGAAATCAAAATAAGATAAAATACGCTCCAATAATATACGCCCCAAAAACGTAAAAAAAACTTCCCAAGTCAATTATGACAATAATATTGTAAACAGTGTCTTGAATACACAGATTTTCAAAAAAATAAAAATTTTAAATTTTATGTTATAGGTAGTTTATAATTTTTTACTTCTGTTTTTACAGGTTGTGGGTGTAATTTACTTGGTTCAGAGCTGGCAACCTGTGACATTGTGACCGGAAAATGTCGTTGTAAAGCCCATGTTATTGGTCGAACGTGCGATCAATGTGAGGTAAATATTTTCCTTATTTTCAAATCAAATACAAAGTGAATTTTTCTAAATTTAAAAAACACAAATTGTTATTATAATTTTGTTAAAAATTAATATATTTTTATTGTAGAAGTGCTGGGCAATAATAAATTTTAAAAATATTTTATTCTTCCCTTTAATATTTTTGCTACTAAAAATATAAACCCTTTCAACCCTCCGTTGAAAGCGGCAAGGAGTGATAAAAATTTTTGAGCAATAGCTTCCAAAACTAGGGAATACAAGTTTTCTAATAAGCATGATAAGATTTTAGATAACGCCTTTTTTTATAAAGTTGGGGCCAGATAAAAATGCCTAAAATATGAAAAAAAAAAAACTGTTTTTTGAGATGATTTAAAAACGAAAAACAATATGTTAGGACTTACAAGAGGGCAGTTTCAGTTTTCAAGTAAAATTATAAAAATTTAAGTGCGATGATTATTTCCGTTATAATATAGTATTTTTAATCCAGAAGCGTCAATTTTGCTTGGAAAGCAATCATCTTGATCCAAAAAGCTCGTACGGAAACTTTTTTTAGCTCATTTTCAAGAAAAATAAACAAGTTTCAAGTGTTCTTAAAAAGTTTGATGTAAAATAATTTTTAAAATTTTGGCACGCTTCTATACTTTATATAAAATTTAGTGATAACTTTACTCACCCTTTCCACCCTCCTTGCATAGCGACGAGGTGTGATAAAAATTTTTGAGCAATAGATTCCAAAACTAGAAAATACAAGTTTTCAAATAAGCTAGTTGTTATAAATTCGATGATTTTTCGCAGAAATACAGCTGTATAAATTTTGTGTTAAAAAAATTTTCCTTTAATACTTTCGTTCAGTATATAACAAAATGTTAAAAATTTTGTTATTGTTTAAAAAATCCTTAGTTTTTGGAAAAAGAATCCTAATTCTTAAAATTCTATTTAAGCTTATTTTATGAAAAATTTATACTTCTGTACAGAAAAAAAAAACTAAACCATATTTAATACATAAAATTTTGACTTTTACGATTAATCTTGCGGCTTTCAAATGCTTACAGTTATTTATATTTTTGAATTTTATACAGCCTGGATTTTGGGGAATTAATTCCAATAATGGATGCGAACCATGCAATTGTGATTCAATTGGCAGTATAAATGGTACTTGTGATCAAGAAACAGGACAATGCTACTGTAAGCCAGGAGTCGGTGGAGCCAAATGTGATAACTGTTTAGATCGATATTATGAATTTTCAGAAAAAGGATGTAAAGGTATTATTTTTTAATATCTCTAAAAATGATATGTATTATATAACAAAAAATACAAACTCTTTAATAATTTCAGAATGTGAGTACTGTGAAAAACCAGGACATGTATGTGATCCTGATACAGGGCGATGTGTGTGTCCTCCATTCAGTCATGGTACCGATTGTAATAAATGTACACCCAACTCTTGGGGTTTCCAACCTCTTAGAGGATGTAAACCATGCCACTGTGATCACGTAGGATCATTGCGCTCTCAATGTGATCCCTTTATGGGACGTTGTTCTTGTCGTGAAGGATATACCGGTGACAAATGTAACAAATGTGCACCAGGTTATTATGGATTTCCAAGATGTAGACGATGTAACTGTAATATACAAGGTACATCCGAACATGCCTGCGATCGAAATACTGGTTTATGTTCGTGTAACGACCAAGGATTTTGTCATTGCAAAGTAAGTTTTTTGAAAGCTTCTAATTTTCAAATTGCCTTATACATATATTAATGTTTTTTAGTCAAATGTGGAAGGTAAAAAATGTGATACATGTAAAGATGGTACGTTTGGTTTAGAGAAAAGTAATGCTGAAGGATGTACGCAATGTTATTGCTTTGGACGAACAAGTCGTTGTACTCAAGCTGGTTTAACCTGGGGACAAATACGTTTACCACAAAGTCGAGTTATGAAAATTGAAAAAGTGTTGCCTTCTCGGCGTCCTGTGAATAATATTGCCTATATTTCAGTAAGTTCGATTTATAATATGAGCCTTAGGAATTTAATTCTCTTGTTTGAACATCTATAAGATTTTTAAATAAAGTCGTTTGTTGCGTAATGAAAAATATTGAATCATTGACAATTCTACACGATTGCTATAGAATTGTGTTGCTCATAAAATCACCTTATAGTTAGTTTATTTTCGGTTGTCCGTCTGTCTGCCTGTCTATGGAGACTCAAAAACGAGAAGAGCTATCAAACTGAAATTATAGCGTGCTCAGGACGTAAAAAATGAGGCTAAGTTCGTAAATGAGCAATATAGGTTAATTAGATTTTGGGTCCGTAGGACCCATCTTGTAAACCGTTAGAGATAGAATAAAAGTTTAAATATCAAAAATGTTCTTTATTAAAAAATTAGGAAATTTTGTTTGAAAAATTTTTTCGCAAACATCTCTGTTTACCCGTGATGGTACAAATTAGGTTAGAGCATTACACATGTTTGTATTATATCAAGTATACATTTATTGTATGTATGTCTTTGTTTATTAATATTTCCACTGAGGAAAGGAGAAGAAAGATATTCTTTTTACTTTGTGTGCAAGAGTGGATATCTTTCTTTACTTACATGATGTAAAAAGCAAACGATTGCGTTATCAACACTATCTATACATGGTAATACAACATCAGAGCTACGATGATATAATTAGCATTACCAACACACAATGTGTCTAAACAAACTGACTAGTGACCTGCTATCTTATTCTTGTGGATATCCCGTGTTGGATAACAAATATTTGATTGTCTTTGTCTCAAGAAACGTTTTGTAGAAGAAAAAAAATTAATGATATCTTTTTGCAGCATACGGTGTACAAAAAACCCAAATATCCAAGTCCATACTACTATCAAGCATACGAAAATAATTTGGAAACGAACACATTAAACATAGAATACTTAAATGAAACGAAAGGCCTACAAATAATACCAGGTCTTGATGGCAACATAACAATTGGAGCGTATGAACCATTTCAAAGTCCATTATATTGGAAATTACCAGATTCATTTTATGGCGATCACGTGGTTTCATATGGAGGTTACTTACAATTTAATACATACACAGAAAATAACAATAATTATCGTCAATTCTTTCCTCAAACAATCCTAAATTCGTATCCATTAATATTGATAAAGGGTAATGGAATTACATTAGCTCATTATCCATTATTACGTGGCAAGTATGAAGTAAGATTTCATGAATCATTATGGAACATATTTAATGGAATTGATGGATCTGAGTTGAATCGAATAAAGGACACGAAAGTATCCAGGAATTTGTTAATGATTGTTTTGCAAAATGTTCAAGAAATTTTAATACGAGCAACTGATGTTGAACTGTACACCAAGGCTGTGTAGGTAGTTAATTAGTTTGCAATTAAGGTAAAATTTCGGAATAGCTTGTCGTGACAGCAACCAGATACGCGACAAAGGAATGAGTCGAAATAGGTTGCTTTAAACAGTTTAAGATATAATTTTTTTGCTTTAAATAGTTTAAGATACGAACCGTAGAAAGAGATTCGTGAAACAGAAATTCTCAGAATGTGGTTTGAACTAGCATGAAATTTTTTTAACAGATCGCATTAGATGAATAATAGCTATCACTGGATAGCTATGGAAACTGGATATTCATTGTTTTTTCATATTCTCTCGACCCATATTATTTTACGATTCTAAAGTAACGCGTAACCGTTGCTATATACAGAACATTTGCATACAAATATATAAACCGTCTTGGCTTCCTATTTCAATCGTGCGTTCCCAATTTTTACCTTTATAATTCCAATTAAAACATTTTTATTAAAACTTATCTTTTTTGAATATAGTTTAGTAGATGTGACAATGGATACAGCAATTTTAGTATCGGGTCAGCCTCCACCGTTAGCTAAGGGTGTGGAATTATGCGATTGCCCTGAAAAGTATAATGCAAGTTCATGTCAAAATCCAAGTATTGGATTCTATCGTTATTACAATAACCATACAAATGTCGATGGTCAAATTATAATCGATGTTGGAGGGGATGATATTACAAAGATCATTGGAGATGTCATCCCTTGTAATTGCAATGGTCGTAGCAATACTTGTGATATTGAAACTGGATATTGTACGGTAAGTTTTTTTGGATAAATTATGGAAATACAAGCGTAGTAATTTAGTATATCCTTAATAATCACTTAAAAAAAAAAACAAATGAACAAATCTTGAACAAATTTATTTTAAACTTTTAAAATTAAAATTTATTTTAACGTTTTATCCGCTAACATATGTATATTTAAAGGAAAAGTAAGGGTGAACGGTTTCATTTCTTAATCGAGGAATTGAAACCGAAAAAATAGTTTGACCCAGAAATGGACCTGGCTGGATTTTCATGGGAACCGGTGGAAAATGTTTGTCTAAAAAGAACTCAACAAAATCATATTTATTCGAATTAAAGTTTTTTCGATTTACACCCATAAAACGAGATTGAAGTTCCCTATTTCCGAACCGTCACCGTTTTCGAGATATAAGAATTTAAAAACAAAAAATTGGGATTTTAGCTGAAAACTAGTTATTGACGAAAGTAAAGATTATTTTATAGGTCAGGACAAAAATTTAATTTGAATGCAAGCCTTAACGTTTTCGATGTATAAGCGATATACAAAGCGTTTTAAAAATACATTGCACCTGGGAAACCGACCGAAAACAAAAACTGGTGTAGCATTAACACAAATATTCTTACGGCATTAACACAAATATTCTTCTTCATTATAGAGGCTGAATTACTTCGATTTTCTCATAGGCCATCTTTTAACAATAGAAACTCTTTTGATTTTTACAGAATTGTAAAGAAAACACAGCGGGGCACCAATGTGAAACATGCGTGGAAGGTTATTATGGAAGTCCTGACCACATTGATGGATGTTTACCATGTCCTTGCCCATCTTCTAGTCATAATTTTGCACGCAGTTGTCAACAAGATGCCGTGAGTGGTATTTTCCGATGTGTTTGCAAAGAAGGTTACAAAGGTCACCGTTGTGAACAATGCAGTCTGGGATACTATCGCAATCCAGTGACTGGTGGTTGTGATTCATGCAATTGTGATATTTATGGACGTGCAAGTGAAGAATGTGATCAAGTCACAGGACAATGTAATTGTAAGCCTGGTTTTAATGGAACCGATTGTTCCAAATGTGAAGCGTATCGTCATGTGTTGGATAATCAACAATGTCGCCGTAAGTATGAATGAGATCATTAAGATCAATAACTCTTCTTTTTTTTTTATATGCATATTTCTGAACAAAATTTAACGTAAAATTCTATCTCTACTTTATCTAGACTAGTATTCATTTGTTTAGCCGAGATAATTTCATCTAAGTTTTTCTCACTGTTTAGAAGCAATGAGTCTATCGGCTCTGCGATGTTATTTTCCATACCTAGCTTTAAGAACCCGTCCATCTAAATGTTGCCCTCAATGCGTTTTGGCTAATTAACCAGCAGAGATTCACTTAACTCACTTTGTATTCATATCGATAACTCCTAATTCATTATGACATTTTCAATTTAACTGGACCTATAAATGGTGTAAAATAATATGAAAATTTATTTTCAGCCGTGGACGATTGTACAGCTCAATTACTAAACATAATTGACGAGATGAATTACGATTTAGACACAAACACTGAAGTAATCAAAGATGGTAAAATTCCAGCACCATATCCAAAATTAGAGGACTTGAATATGCGTACAACTCAATACATAAACGATTTATACCAAATAAAATCGAATATGCAAAATGTTATGAAATTTCCAAAAGAACCACTGAATAATGCGATCGATCAATTAAAAATTTACGACACACGATTGAATAAAATTGTTCGTGAATCACATAATGCATCGAATAAAGCTGGACGTATACGTAAAAAAACTGAAAAGTTATTTAATCACTTACGTCACATAAATCAATCGATTACCGAATCTGTAAATGTTTTAAATTATTTTATAAACAGTGATAAACATATTAATATTAAAAAAGCTGTGCGTAATGGTAAAAGAATATTGGAATATATCAACAATGTCGATTTTAATGACGAATTAAATGACGTCACTTTAGTTTTATACGATTGCAATGTACTTCTAAAGAAACTTTTAAAAATCACTGGTGATTTAAGTGAATATTATGAACGATTTAATGATATTAAACGTATCATTGATTATACAATTGATAAAATTGCTGAAACTGAACGATTAAATCAACATAATAAAGATAATTTCAAACAATTAAGAAGTATAAACGATCACATTTATGAAGAACAAACTAAATTTGAAAATACTATACCGGATCGTACAAATTTAGATCAACTGAACGATTTGAGTATGGATATTGATACGACACTGAAAGATTTGAAATTTAGTATCGATGAATTGAATGATTTAAAAAAACAGTTAGAATTAGATTTAGATGAAGACTTTAATATTACGGCAATACGTTCGCGATTGAATGAAGCCGTTAATTATTCGAAATTTTTAACAAATTTAGCTGATAGTTACGAAGAGTAAGTATTTTTAGTTGCAACCTAATACCCTATACCGAGCCACTGATTCTAGAAAAACTGGATTTTATATCAAGATATCCCCGATGATTTTTTTTATATAAAAAATGGAAAAACTAAGATCATCGATCTAGTTACATCTTAGTAGATGTACACTTGTTTATCTGTGTAGATCAGTGGAGATTTACTTTTTACCTTTTTTTATCAAAAGAAATCATCGAAGATATTCTGATATTATAATCCAGTTTTCCCGAGGCTCTCTTAGGCAAATTAATGGCAAGACTAAAGCGCACTTAATACCAAACCTATTATATAACTACTATGGACAATAATTCTGAATTTGTGTTGTTATCTACATAAAGAAGAAATATATCACGTTTAATTCTGCTTCTAAAATTAACATAATGTAATTTTTAATATTTCATTAAAAAACTTCACAATTTCGGAACCAAAACACTTCCTTGCGGAACCCCTTTCGTTAATTTTTTACTACCAGAATGAATGACAATAACTACGTACCTCTTTTACTTCTGAAAGTGAATTTATTGTTTCGTTTTAAATTGACAAAACAATTTCAAATCTTTATTTTATTCTTATTTTAGAAAATTCAAATCAACAAAAGACAAAGCCTTACGCTCGGTAGAAGCAAGTCAAGTTTATAAAAATATTAAAAATAATATAACAAGTGCTCAAGATAAAATTAAAGAAGCTTTGGATCACATTCGCTATGTAAATGAAACGCTTAATCCACAATTTGAAATATCCTTACTCGACAATGCATTAAACACTTTATCCAGATCGAATCGAATTAAACAAAAAGCAGAACAACAAAAGAATGCTGTTGAAAGTAAGTTCAAAAATATTATTCATAACGTACACAAACTTTTTAAAATCATCACTATTTTTTTAGATCTGTACAAACAACAATTACGTTTAAATTTTACACTGGACTCGGTAAAAGATGCATTGTGGACCACTGGTTTAAAGGATAATAATATTTCAAAAACATTAGCTGATTTTAATTCAAGTGTTACGAATTCCATGAAACGTGTTCTACAAGAAGCGACACAAGAATCGGCTGACATGAAAGATTTATATAATCAAGCGAAACAAATTCAAGACGACAAAGCTTATAAATTATTACCAGCATTAAACGATTTAAATGCAACTGAAGCTAATATATCAGTTACAGTTTCATCCTATGAAGAAAAATGTAAGCAACATACAATAGTTATTACACTACAAGAGTAGAAAGTTTAAGATTCCTGAATGGCGCGCAGTTCAGGCCTCCCAAATTTTCTGCCCGTGTGACGTATAGGTACTATTTTTCTTTATTTTCGGCCGAAAGTACAAACTTGCTGCTTCTAATGGGACGTAGAAAATCCCAGAAAGTACGTACTTTCGTGCGTGGATAAAGGAAAAAATTTTTTTTTATTATCTAAACTTTCAAAGCAACAAAGTCGGTAATGATTACCTGCTAAATTAGCTTTAAAAATGTATGTCTCTTGGATTTTTTAGAATTTATTAATTTTCAGGGTTCTCCAGAGTGTATTGTGGTTATTTTTCGTCTCCATTCAATAAACTTGACTCTAAAAAAAGTAGTTTTTAGAGTCAAGTCATTTATATAACGTAAAAATCTTACGTCAGGAAGTGGGAAATGAGTCAAACCTGACTCATCTGAGACTCATATCTTACGTAAATTATGACATTGCGTGATTCAATTTGACGTCATTCTGATGTCATATTTACGTCGTTGTCTTCACTGGGGTATGCCTGGTGTTACAGAAGTCAAATAGCCAATTTAGTTTAGAACTGACTATTTACAATGCTTGGGTAATCTTATCCCAAGCATTGTAAATAAAATCCCTTTAAAAGTCCTTGCTTGAATGAAATTAATTGTGTTTTTTTTACAGTGGCTGAAGCACAAACTCGTCGCGATACTTTAGACGCCCGATTAGAAAGCCTGCAAATAATGGCAAAGCATCAACGAGACATAATTAATCACTGGAATGATTCATTAATTGATAAATTGCAAAATTTAAAGAATAAAATTGACCAAGCTAGACGTTTAGCTAGCGAGGTTCGTATCCCATTGACAAGTCAAGATGAACAAAAATGTACCAGAGTATACCGACCATTCAGTGTACCCATGGGAAATTCGACATCTACTACAATTTCATTTGTATTTTCACGTGTTTCCGATGTGGAAAATTCTCCAATTATTTATTTTGGAAATACCAATAAACATTTTATATCAGTTGACATGATCAATAAAACGATACGATTAGCATGGAAATTAGGAGATGATACAGGAATTGTTATACATCCTGAAATTATAGAAAAATTAACGAAGAATTCTGGATACTATTATCGTGTTCAAGTGGAAAGGTAACATTTTTACCACATATTTTAAGAATCATCCAGAAAGCTCTAAAAGGGGTATTTCTCCCCATTTTTTAAGCATAATATGAAAGGCCATTTAATGTGAATTCACTCTAAACTTGAGGCACATACTTAACGGATGATACTTAAAACTCGAAATTCCATTAATTAGTGAATAATTGATAACATTCAATTAAATTTATTGAATAAATTTTTGCCTAATTTTTTCTCTTAGGATACGCAATATTGGAACTCTATCGGTTAATAAACGTTACTTATCGAATGGTACTACAGTTTCATCACAAGAGTGGAAACCATCTGAAACAAAAACAACAAATCCACGCTATACCATATTTAATTTTGGATCGGTGACCGATGTTTGGGTGGGCGGAACACCAAGCAAAGCACAAAAGATTCATCCCATTTTGTTAAAAGAACAAGGTTTAATGTTATCAATTTATGATTTAATTGTTAATGAGAATCCAATTGGTTTATGGAATTATCATGAAACCCAGAAAGGTGCATGTAAGAGTGACACATATTGGTAAGTTGATATATCTCGATTTTATTTTTCATCATAATTTTCACCGAAATGTAAGTAAAAAGTTCATTCTCTTTTCTTCAGGACATACTCTTTGAACGAATATCAATTTAATGGTGCTGGGTATGCTGTACGAGAAATGAAAAATCAATTTGCTTCAACCAGAATGAGTATTACTTTAACGTTCAAAACATTTGATGAAGATGCTTTACTTATTGCTGTAGTGAGCCCCAAAAATGTAAGAAAAATAATATTTATATGGATTCAATACCAAATTTTGAAATTTTTGGTAATTTTAGTCACACAATGTCACATTTGGTTAACCCCCCCCCCCCCCTCCACCTTAACAAGTGGCGTAATTAATGAATGGCCCCTATTAAGTTTCATCTAGTTATAATAATTTCGTTTTTTATATTTCCAGAATAGTTTTCTTTCAATATCTTTGGAAGAGGGTTACTTAATTTACTACGTGCAATATGTAGGTGAATCACAATTAAAAATACGTACAGATGAAAAGTACAACACTGGTAAATTAGTAAAAATTGAGGGTAGTCGTGAATTTAATCGGAAAAAACAGGAGAATGCAATATTACGAGTAAATGGTAAATTGTATAGAAATAAAACTGACATTCCTGTTAAGAAAAAAGAAGATTTACCAGATTTAAAAACAGCAAGATATTATTTGGGTGGTTTGTCGCCAACATTAGTGCGTAATATGAAATATATGGTTAGCACATTTAAACCGTATGATTCTTTCTTGGGATGTATGTTCGATATTGAAGTGGATCAAGTTTTAATTGACCCAGTGGATACAGAACATGATGGTGTAGATTATTCATGTTCAGAAAGAGTAAGTATCCCAATTAGCAATGCGATGAATCGAGTAATTTCCTTTAAATTTACCTTCAGTTCTATATTCAATAAGTGCAACAACTCCAGATTAAGTTCTGGTTTGTGTCCAACCATTGGAATCTATTTACTAAAGCGAAACTGTATATATAATATTTACAGGGTGGGTCATTTTAATCTATAATATCTCGTTTTGTAGTTAACCAATCAAAAAATAACTTGCACAAAAGTTGCACAGTTTGAAAGGGACATCATGTTCGGGCATCAGATTGGACTTAGTTCTTCGGATTTCTTTAATAGCCAATTTAGATCCTAAATAAGAATTTAATACTTTAGATTAGAAAGTTGATCGTCATAAAAAACTAACATTTTTCATCTAAACCATTATTTCGAAAATCGTCAGCTTTCGGAGGAAATGCGACTTAAAAATATGTCGTCATTGCATTTAATCGAAAGAAAACACCCAAACTGCGGAAAAATACTTTAACCAAAAGTTGTCAAGGGCAATAGAAGATATTCGCCTGTGTCCATGATTTTGATCTACAATTATCGATAAACTTTAAGCGAATTTTCTTTCGATTAAATGTAATAATGACATATTTTTAAGTCGCATTTCCTCCGAAAGTTGATTTTCGAAAAAATTGTTAAGATGAAAAATGTTATCTTTTTTATGAACTTTCTAATTTAAAGTATTATTATATCTCTTATCGTTTAGGATCTAAATAGGCTCGAAGATAGAAACTCGAAGAACTAAGTCCAATCTGATGTCAGAACATTATGCCCCCTATCAAACTCAACAATTTTTATTTAAGCTATTTTTTGATTGGTTAACTACAAAACGACCTGGTATTTATTATAGATTAAAATGACCCACCCTTGAAATTCGAAAAATAATGTAACCATCGATAAAAATGCTCCAGACGAAAAATATTGGGTGTGTAGGCGCTCATCTTACGCAGGTATTAAACGTGATCTAAGTTTTGAAGCTCACTCTACTCCATAACTGATAATCGATAGATGAACACTTTAAATTAGAAAGCTGTTATAGATTAAAAAAGAAAACATTTTTGTTCGAAACATTTTTCCGCAAACCGTACAGTTTAGGCAAAAACGGACTGAAAAGTTTTACCAAAAATTGTTCTTTCGTATAATTGTTTCTACGTAATCTAAGCACTCTTCGAAAAAAAATTTCCAATAAATGCAATAAGTGGTTCGTTTTTATTGAAAACGAATAATCAACAAACACATAAAAAGCTAGATTTTTGCCTATTTATAAAGGACAACTTTCTAATTTAAAGCGTTCATCTGTTTGTCAGTTATAAATTCGAGTGAGGTTTTAATTGAACCTAAAAACTTAGATTGGATTCGATGCCGGTATAAGATACCTTTGAAACTAATATTTTTCGTTTGAAGCATTTTCCTTGATTAAAGTTATCGAGTTTTAAGCATATGTCAACTTTAAAAAGACATCCTGTAAATGGTATATACCATATACAGGGGTCAAATATTATTTTTTGCTCGGAGCGGCTAAATAGCTAGATCGGGCCGTGCTTTAGCCAATATATAAAGTTCACTACAATCTAAATTCTGTAAACAACAAATTTCTACAATTCTACAATTCTACACACTATAAGTCTTGAAATAAAACATTTTATGATTGAGTTTAGAGATATAAAACTTTAAGACATTTCATTTTATCATTGAGTTTGTCTACTTGGCTGAAACTTAATTTTTTACCTGTTTTGTAATAGATAAAATATTCTTTTTTTAAAGACTACTGATCATGATATCTTCCTTCATTATTGCTTTAAACTTAAATATTATTTAATATTTCTTTTTAGACATTGAATCGAGTTGGCTTCTTGGGCCTAGGATACGTAAAGTTGGGTCTAAAAGCAACAAAGAAATTCGACTCCTTCAGTTTCATTTTTAATACACAAAATGAAAATGCATTATTAGCACTATTAACTTTAGTGAGTGAACAACAACCCAAAGAAATTTCATATATTCTAGTCAGAATGAAGTCAGGTCAAATTGAATGCGAAATTAAATTGGGAAAATCAACAAGTATATTATTATCTAATGAAAATTATAATGATGGATTTGCGCATGTATTTTCATTGAGCAAAGGACCAAAACATATGGAGTTACGTATGGATGATGTCCTGAAAGATCAATTAGGGCAAAAAATCCATGGACTTGGTGATATTGTTTATTTTGGAGGGTTCCCAGATAAATATTTAGGAAATACTGTCATTCATGAACAATCATTTGAAGGAACTATTTTGGATGTTACCATTAACGATGAGTAAGTATTTGTCAATCTTAAAATATTTCTGTAGAATTTCCAGATGGAATATGGGAAGAAGATGGAATTTAAAATTATTTTAATAGACTCGTTTTTAAGTTTTTATCAAATATTTGAGATTTTTCCAATGAGTTTGGCACATTTTCAAAGTATAATTTTTTTTAAATATTTACAAATTTGGTATATTTTTGAACATACACTGTCATTTCTTTCAAAATTTTATATTTTAGTAAATTAAAATATTTGTAATTTATGAATAAATATTTTTCTAGGCTAATTTTATTTAATTCTCCATTGGCCTTTGAACATGTCCGAATCGGACGAAACGGCCCTTCATACACACCAGCACTTACAATGGAAATGCCATCAAATACACCACCATTAAGTATGAGCTCATTGGACGATGGAGCTTGTAATAAAAATGTAAATTATTCTATTGAACCTGGGGCATTAAAATTTGGTGATGGTCCATATAGTCATGTTCAACATCCATTAAAAATTGCAGATTTTTGGCAAAAAAATTTTCGTTTAGAATTTGATTTCCGTACATTCTATCCGAATGGAATGTTATTTGTATCACCTGTAAGTAATTTCAAAAACTTGCTAAATATCAATTTCAGATACCTAGAGATTCTTCGTTTGATCTTAATTAAAATTGAATTTTTCTGTTTTCAATAGGGTCTTCAAAAAGGCAAACAAAGGCATCATATTTTATTGCAGATTAAAAATAGCACAGTACAACTATCAATCAAAGGCAGGAAAAAACGTGAATTCCATTTACCTATTAAAGTAAATGATGGAAAGTGGCATTCAGTTCAAATTCAAAGTACGGATAATCGATGGACACTAACTGTTGATGAAAAATCAACACATCCACAAAAACGACCAAAGAAATTAAATGTAGCAAATAAAATTTATATTGGTGCGTGGCCTGAATATGGAAATCGCTTACCAACCAGTCTTGTAAGTTAATTAAATTTAACCAAAATAATTTATTTCTAATTAAATTTTCACTTCTTACTAAAAATGAATTTAGGTTCAAGACTTGGAAACCTTTAAAGGATGTGTTCGCCGTTTAAAAGTGAATGGATTTCCACGCGATTTGACTAGTAATAAAACCAATGATGTTCTTCATAATACGGGAGAGTGTTTTCCACATATTGAAAGTGGTTCCTATTTTAATGGGGATGCATTTGCAATTTACAGTACGTATTTATTTATATCTTTTTATATTATCATTCTATTAAAATTTCTTTTATTAATCTTCCTACTAACAAACGACCTTGTACATATAGAAAGCTACATTAACAAAATCAAGAAGAGAAAAAAAGCAAAATATTAAAATAATGTAGCATAGAAAAAATGCTATTTCGAATTTAGACCATGGATATAGCGACAAAAATTACAACGAAACTATTTATTACCTGCCGCTTCCGATTTTTCAGTATATTATATAGTTTATTTTATTGTGCACCTTTTTAACTTTTTTTGGATAACGAATTTTTTTAATATTAAAAAAATTATTTTTCCTAATTTAAAATTTTACCACTTTAACTAGTTATTGACCTAACGTATGTGTGGTTCCTCAGACGTTGATATTAAGACTTACGCAGATACCCACCCGCTCTGCTGGGCAGTTTCAACTCTAAAAACAAAAACTACCATGTTATAGCCCTCACTTTCCTTGATCTCCCTTATGTTCATAATTTTATGGATTTTAATTTTTTGATGCGGTGCCCTAATTTTTTTGAAAATAAAATTAAGCTCGTGATACTCGCTGATAATGTAACTTTTTATATGTGAAATAATTTTAGGCTGTCTTGGTATAATTATGTTTAGAATAAGTATCGCTGTAAGTATTATAAAATATAAAGTACCAAAAAAATAATAATTTCACGGAAACATACTATCGGGATAAAAAGATAATGCTATGTGTTAATCCAGGTTATAAGCTATCTGTGCTCCAAGTTTCATCCAAATCCCCAAATCGGTTTAGTAGTTTTTAAGTGAAAAAATAACAAACATCCTCACAAACTTTCGCATTTATAATATTAAGTAGGATAAACTAATAGATTCACAGGAAACTTGATCTAGGAATATGAAATCAATACATTACATTTTATTCAGTTGGACGTTTCGTCTCTTTATTGAGACTTCTTCAGCCACTTCAAATCTTTGTCTTAACTAATTTTATCAATGAAGAAATGGAAATAAAAACATTTTTTATTTCTGCTATGTAACTGAGTGGTGTAAATAATTGGACATTGCGTCGATTATATAGAAAGTAGTTACGAAAGCCCTCTTAAATATTTGTTACGTTTACTGTTTAATACCTTATAGTATAATAATTTTACGAGACTCATCGAATTAATTATATGGCGCTCATCGAATTCGAAAAAATTCTCATTTGCCGAAAAGTAGCTTTTCAAACTCTGATACCCGAAGATACTACTCAAGAAGAAATATTTCTTGCATCTACGGCCTAGAAGTATTTTTCTCATACAAACATTAAATGTTATTTTCTTTTCTTTACAGGAAAAAATTTCCAATTATCTACCTCGTTAGAGTTTAGTCTTGAATTCAAAACAACCGAATTAAATGGAATTCTATTAACAACTGCCGGATCAAATAATCCACCAATGTTTTCATTAGAACTAAATAACGGACGTGTAATTTTGTCAGCTCAAGTCAATTATGAAAAGCCAATTCATGTAGAAGTAGCTTTACCATCTCCCTACGACATTTGTGATAATAAATGGCATAAAATACGTGGATTTTATTCGGAAAATGAGCCGATTATTGTAAAAATTGATGATATTGAATCAATGCCATCATATGTTTCCCTGGGTGAAGTCAATAATCAAATACGCATCAATTTTGAGAATGCTTTATATATTGGAGGACTACCAGGTGCGTAAAATACATATTTAATGCATTTTTTAAAATAACTATTCCAAATAAAATTTATTTTAGATGTTTTACCAAGCGGAACATTACAAACACGTGACAATTTCCATGGATGTATTAAAAATATAGCAATTGGAAACGAGAAACGTGATTGGACTGATATGGAAGAACTATACAATATTTTATTAAGTTCATGTCCAGTTTAGAAAATTATTCGAATTAAATATTTAAAACATCGAGCAAACTACAATCGATATTAGAGTTGAAGCGTAAATTATTTCATTTTTTATATGTAAAATTATTGTAATTTAAAAATTTTAATTGAATTACTTTTCTGATATCGCAAACATTTTATGCTTATTCATAAATACTGAACTCTGATAAACAATGTTTGTTACTTGTGGATCTTATCATTTTTATCCAATTGGTACAAATAAACAAAAACTCCTCTGCGACACTATTAGGCGTATATAGATTTACTTTTTTTTAAGGAATTACTTCACGATTGTACTTTACATTTGAAAAAATTTTCAAGATTTTATAGATTTAAACATTTTTGAATTTTTATAAATCAAAACAAAAATGTCATATTTCTTACATTTATAGCTTCAAGATGCATAACTGAATAAGAAATAGAATCTTCTCCTTTCTTCATTATCTACTTGTGAAGAAAAAAGTCGTAAATGGCATCTTAAATATAGGTATTGTCACTGTTCTCTTATTTGTATTTTTTGGGATTTAACTCATCGGAAATTATAACTAGAGGACGATTAGGAGTTTTTGAAATTATTCTATTGGAATCAATTGGAACACTCAATGCAAGATCCATTGTACTGAAGATCTCCTTGTAAAATATAACGCCATAGAAATAACGTACAAACTTAAGTAAATTTGAATTTATTGTTAATAAATTCTTACTTTTACATTTAAAAACATCGTATCCAGAATTTCATTAATTTTGGTTAAAGTTAAAGGTTATTATTATCAAAATATAACGCAATTTAAATTTTCTATTATCTACCAAAATTTTTCAATTTATATTAAAACAAAATTAAAACATAGTAAGCAAAGTAAAAATGTTAATGAAAAATATTTCAAGTACATTTTACTATTGTCGAATTAAAAAATGCATCTTGATTTCGGCACGTAATATGTGGTAACAGGGCCTATTGTTTAACTTTAACCTTTACTTGTGAAACCGGATCCTATAATATGTTTTTTGGATATTGTTTCAAAACATGTAACAATGAAACATTCGTCGGGAACATACCAAATTTATTTTTAAAATAATAATATTTGTTGCCATAATTTATTATATTTAATGAACGTATTGCGTAACGTATAACGAATATATTTTGTACATATTAGTTTTTAATAAAAAATGTAACTGCCATAAATGTAACGAATTTTATGTAATTAAATTATAAGAGATATTTGTATTTATGTATTATATTATTTATAAAAAGAAAATATCATTTTAATTATTTGGTTTGTGTTTTTATAAGTCTGTTATTTTTCAGTTGGAAATTAAAAGCTTAAATAAGGGGGAAATGAAAAATGGTATGTTCATCAGAAATTTAAGGAAAATTAAAAACAGATTTTATTACATATTCGAAAATATCTAAACTTAACTTTTTATTTATAAGGTTTCTCCGCTGAAGAAGTTGATTAAACGGCAGAAATAATATTTTTTTTCCAGAAAATTATATAAGTTTAAAACTTTTATCAGGCAAAAAAGAATCGAAGACAGAATAGATATACATCGAATCCAAAATCTGCAAAGAAAGTTTGGAAAAACTTATAGAATAGCTATTTTTCTTCATTCTCTGCACTTAATTTGGGACACTCTGACACTATTTTGAATAACTTTTGTATAACTGACACTATTTCAGAATAACTTTTGTATTAAAGTCTGTCAAGTTTGATCAGGTAACTATGATGAAATGGTTTCTATGGTTATATTTTTATGTTTGTAGAAATTAAGAAGGTTTTATGTGATACATAAAACGTTTTTGTAATATTCATTGCCTATAATATTTAAGTTAAGAGCTTGAATCTACTTGAGTGACATCTCTTAAATCGAGTGATAAGTTTATGGAGCTCACATGGTAAAAACTGTTCAAGTTTCCTATCTATGTTATAATTTATTGTCTATGATGCAGAGTGCAAATTATTTTTGACAGTCAGGAACTGTAAGATTAATAAACAATTTTTTTTTTTTTTTTTTGTTAATTACTGAAAGCTCTTTATAGTACAACTAATAAGCGGGGAAAGCCAACTAATAAGCATAGGAAAAGCGGGGAAACAGCACCGATTTTAATGAAACTTTTTGTAACGTGTTTAGAGAACCCCAAGAAACATTCAGCCAACTTCACCTAGTCAGAAGGGAGCATAGGACCCCAGCAGAAGGCATATATAGCCCAAAAACCTTTTTAAATGTTTATTTTGGCTTATATTTCCGAATCCGATGTCAGATTCCAAAAATCGTGCCATTTTTGACCCGAAATTCCACCTTTAACACAAAAACGGAAAAGTAAGTATTTATCGCCCAAACTGTTATCAAGGACGTATTTTTAGTCGCCGTGTAACCGGTCATCGAATTCGTAATCAGCGGCCAAATACTTCTTATATAGCCAAGTTTGGACCGTTTTTATGTCAAAAAAGCGAAATTCTTGGCAAAAAATTGCACGATTTTCGAAATACGTGAATCTTAGAATCCATTTACTTGATATCAAATTCGCAATCAGTTACCAAAAATACCTCCTAGATAATATTTTGGACGATAAATACTTAGTTTTCCGTTTCAGAAGAGATCATGAGAATTTATGCAGGTAATTTGTCGATATCTTTATTAATATCCTGGCTAGTTATTTAAACGTATGCATACTTTTGGTTCAGTCTATGTATAGATATCTAATCTTACTTATAGTAGAGATTAGTTGGAAAATTTGTCATACTTGTACATCATACATCATAAACTCATAATTCATTGAATTAAAAAATAAACAAAAAACAATTAATTTCGATCTACATTGAAGATTACTTGGCTATACCTAACACAAAACAATATTATTATTAATAATAATTTTAAAACTATTGAGTACTCCATTACTGCAGTGCTCTGCAAATTAGTGAATGATCGGTGAAGCGAAATGTGACTTTTTTGCAAAATGACAAAGGACCTATTTAAAAACTCATTCGAAGAAATGCTTAAAAAAATAGACGCTTATTTTAATAAAGTGGAAATTTCTGATAAACTTAAATGTGCTTTTAATGGTTTGAAAAATGTTGATGGTAAATATACTATAAACCATCTACCAGAATCCGATATCCAAAATCGTATAAAATATTACGGAGAAGTATTAATCATTCTAAAACAATACAATTATGAAGATACTGCTAGCGACACGTTAATTAACGGTTTGTTTCAAGATATTTTAATTAATTTAGGCCATGAACATTGTAATTTAGGACAACAATACTTTGAATGTGATGATCCAGATTCAGCATTTGAAAATTTCAGTAAATCAATTGAATATCTTCTTCAAATTGACCACGAATCCAATATAAATTTTATTACGGAATATAATGTTTACAAAATTTTATCTACAAGCTACGAGAAAAACGGAGTAATAAGACGAGACACAAAATCTTTTCAAAATGCTCGTTCGTATTATGAAAAAATTACAGAATTAATAAACGAACAACTTGACCATATGAAAATGATTACTTCCAAAGAAACAATTCAAGAAACAAAGAAACAAATTGAAACATTAAAAGAACAAAAACAAATCATTGAAAATTTGAAAGAAAGATGTAGACTGATGCAAGCATCTATTGCCTTATCGTGTGATATAAGAACAGTTCAAAGAATGCCGATTGTGAATAGGGAAAATACAATTAAAAAACACAAGCATACGACATTTTGTTGCTTGATTTAAATTCGCTTGATGAAAAAGGCCAAAACTGCAATTTTTTATAAAATTTACTCCTTTAACGTCTCCTGAGACCTTAAAGTTTTAGTCAAACGAGATGACTACAAACGAGATACATTAGATGACGATATGTAAACATTATAGCTATATATAAACTAACATAACGTCACCAACACCAAGTGCAAAAAACTAACTTTTGAATTTTGTCCTATACTACATACTGTTAACAATAAAGATTAAACAATAAAATCGCGATATTTAATATTACCCTTGTGGAAATAAATTTGTTCTGGAACTCGAGCAAAGAATACTTAGTTTGAAATTCAGAAAAAGAATGTGTGAAGTAAAACTATCTCTGAAAAAGTCAGAAAAATTCTAAAAAAATTATATAAATCATTAATCAATCATTTAATGGCAGAAAATGGCAATAGATAATGACATCTTTCGGAAGAAATATTCTGAGCACGGACGTATATATATACGTCCGTGATTCTGAGTTACTAAAAATATTTTCAGAAATGTAGTAACTTAATTAAAGTATAGTAGTAACTCTTTAGTGGTAAGAATATTTCTTCCGGAAGAGTCTCAATCTATTACCATTTTCAGTCATCAAATGATTAAAATTTATTTAATATTTTCAGACTTGTATTACATTATTGATATATATAATATGTCAAAAGTGGAGTAGTGAGTAGCCCAGTCAACTTAGATTACAGAGTACCTCGGTTCGTAACTATCGTTGCCCCGATTAATTTTTAATTAAATATATTATAATGCCGAGATAAAGTCATTTTTTTAGATAATTGTTATGAGAACCAAAAGCGACTAATAAGTAAGAGAGCAGGATATATTTTATGTTATTTTAATTCCCACCCTCTGATAGAAGAGTGATTTATGACATAAGTAGGGTAGTGGGACTAACATTAATTTTTTTTTTAATAAATAACATGTTCTCCTATGACAACAAGAATAAATAGCATGTACAACAAAAAAGGCAAATAAAATAAGTATTTTTTTAAATATTTTGTAACAGGCGAATATGTTATAAAATAATAATGACATGTTCTCCTATTAAAAAGTTTCAAAATTTAGCATAACCAAGCCATTTTTTTACATACTTTTAACATTTTGTAACAGGAGAACATAATTTTAAAGAGTGAGATATATTTATGATTATTTAAATTCCCTCCTGACAGAATAGTGATTTATGACATATGTATAATTTATATCATTTGCAAGAGGGCGGGATAATTTTTAAACTATAATAAAATAGTGGAGAATTTTTAACATCAGAAAAAATTCATTTAGTTTAAAAGTAAAAATGTTACCCACACCAGGATACGAACCAGCGTCACTAGTTTTCATAGGCAATAAGCGCTATACCTACACAGCCACCCGGCTTATTAATAACTATATAATTAACTTAATTAATAACTTATTAATAACTATATAATTACCTTTACTAAATAATTTATTAATTGATAATTTTGTTCTGAAAGAAAAAATAGTTATTAAAAATAATTTTAGTATTTTGAATGTTATATTTAAATTTTTGAAGTACCGATACCTAAAAATCTATGGAGGCGTTGTTATATAAATTGTTATTTTAGTGATTAGGTACAAAGTACGAATCCAGCAGAGGCCTCTAATTTTTCTTACTTTGAATTTATTATCATATGTAACTCTTGTTGTAATTACGAGTTGGGTGGGTTGAGTTTGGCGACTCTAGAGGAGTTTGTTGGGCTCTGATATTTTTGTCCCTTGCGTTCTAAAATGTGACACCATTAAAGAAAACGGAGATATAAACGATATCCACCCAATATTTTTTTGTGCAAAGATATTATTATATAAAGAAAGTCAAATGAATAATGTGCAGTAAAATTAAATAATATGTATTAAATTTAAATCTAACAAGTGAAAAGAAACAATTGACTTAGTTAATTGTTGAAATACCATGCATAGTCAGTGTTGATTTCTTTATCACATAACACATACAAAAATGTATAGACAGTGTTAATGCGCAATCGTTTGTTTTTTTGACGTCACGTAAATAACAAAAGATATTCACTTTTAAATAAACACACACACACACACTGATATACACTTATATTAATACATACTATAAAATTTGCACCTAATTAACGCCCTCGTGGGTAAACAGTGATGTTTACAAAAAAATGTTTCAAACAAAAGTTTTTTATTTTTTTATAAGGAACATTTTTTACATTTAAACTTTTATTCTATCTCTAACGGTTTACAAGATGGGTCCTACGGACCCAAGACCCAATTGACCTATGATGCTCATTTACGAACTTGACCTCACTTTTTACGTCCTGAGTACGCTGTAAAAATTTCAGCTCGATATCTTTTTTCGTTTTTGAGTTATCGTGACCACCACTGAAATATAGAGATACTGGAACGCTCACTGCCTATAGCGCCCTACGAGTGGTAAGCGAGGACGGTGCAGCATGATTCGGGCGGGTATACATGTTTCTTTCTAACTCTTCTGCTCATGCGCATTGATAAAGAAAGCATGTGACATACAGTCAACTAAGACTGTACGAGAAAGACATGTATACCCGTCATTTCCTTTCTCTGTCTCCTCGCTCCTAGCGAGCTAGAGAGCGTTCCAGTATCTCTATATTTCAGTGGTGACCACAGACGGACGGACGGACGGACGGACGGACAACCGGAAATGGACTAATTAGGTGATTTTATGAACAGCTATGACAAAATTTTTTTCCTAGCATCATTATTTTTAAGCGTTACAAACTTGGGACAAAACTTAATATACTATATATATTTCATATATGCATGGTATAATAACATTTCATTAAATTATTTTATTAATTCAACTAAAATTTATCCTGTCCCGAGACGCTCATTGTCTTCGAGTAACTGTCATTGCCAATTTGAAGAAAACAAAATTCCTAAGCTCGTAAACGAAACGTGGTGATTGGTAAAAACTATATTGTAAAATAATATACGATTTATACTATTTTTACAGTATTTATTTAATATTTTAAATTACGAACAATTTTAAAACCTATAGTACTAAATTTGTAGCTTTGTGAACAAATTATTTATTTATTTTATTTAATTTAAGAAATGGCAGATGAAAGTGGTGAAAAAATATCAAAAAGGTAAATTTTCATCTAAGCATAAGGCTTAATTAAGGAAGGCACTTTATAACCACGTGAGAATTTTTGAAATTATTTAAACTACCTACTCAAAATCGCATAAACATGTTACAAAAGTTAATAAAATTGCCGGTAATTAATATAAGTTCAGAAATTCGAAAAATTTCAGCATGTTCTATTAGTTTAAGTAAAAGGTTAGCCTTATTTTTGAGGTTAGCATTAAACATTTTTGTAATTATATAAAATTGCATTCCAGTGAATTAAAACGTCGTTTAAAGGCTGAGCAAAAAGCCAAAGAAAAAGCAGAGAAAGCAGCAGCTGCCCCACCAAAACCTGAATCCAAAAAACAAAATGAAGAAGAGATAAGTCCAAATGAATTCTTTAGATTACGAACATTAGCTGTGGAGCAATTAAAAGCCGCTGGTGGTGAGGAACATCCATATCCACATAAATTCCATGTTTCAATATCGTTAGAAGAATTTATTGAAAAGTATTCAATACTAAATGAAGGCGAAATTCTTGAAGATGAAACTGTAAGTGTTGCTGGGCGAGTACATGCAATTCGAGAATCTGGTGCAAAATTAATTTTCTACGATTTACGTGGAGAAGGTGTTAAATTACAAGTAATGGCAAACGCACGCTTATACGAAAGTGAAGCACTTTTCGAATCGGATTTATCAAAATTGCGTCGTGGAGATATTATTGGTTGTATAGGGAATCCGGGTAAAACTAAAAAAGGAGAATTGTCAATAATGCCCAAAAGAATTAAACTATTATCACCGTGTTTACATATGCTACCACATTTACATTTCGGATTAAAAGATAAGGAAACACGATTTCGACAAAGATATTTAGATTTAATTCTGAATGATAAAACACGTAAAACTTTTCAAATTCGAGCTAAAATTATTGCATATATACGTAAATTTCTAGATCAACTTGGATTTCTTGAAGTAGAAACTCCAATGATGAATATGATTGCTGGTGGAGCATCTGCTAAACCTTTTGTTACACATCACAATGAGTTGCATTTAGATCTTTTTATGAGAATTGCACCAGAGTTATACCATAAAATGTTAGTTGTTGGTGGTTTTGATCGTGTTTACGAAATTGGAAGACAGTTTCGTAATGAAGGTATCGATTTAACGCATAATCCAGAATTTACCACTTGTGAATTTTATATGGCTTACGCGGATTATAACGATTTAATGACAATCACGGAAGAGATGGTTTCTGGAATGGTCAAAAGTATTCATAATTCATATCAAGTGAAATATCATCCAGATGGTCCTGATGGGGAAGAAATTGTCGTCGATTATTCACCACCATTTAAACGTGTACCCATGATTCAAACATTAGAAAAAGAACTAGGTGTAACGTTTCCACCGGCCGATAAATTAAATACTCCCGAAGCGAATAAATTTTTAGATGAACTTTGCGTAAAAAATAACGTTGAATGTCCTTCACCAAGGACTACAGCTCGATTATTAGATAAATTAGTTGGTGAATACATAGAAGAAAAATGTATTAATCCAACATTTATTACAGAACATCCACAAATTATGAGCCCCTTAGCTAAATGGCATAGATCAAAAATTGGGCTAACGGAACGATTTGAAATGTTTGTACTGAAAAAAGAAGTTTGTAATGCATATACAGAATTGAACGATCCTGTAGTTCAAAAGGAACGGTTTGAACAACAGGCAAAAGATAAAGCTGCTGGTGATGATGAAGCACAAATGGTGGATGACAATTTTGTTACAGCTTTAGAATACGGTTTACCTCCAACTGCTGGATGGGGTATAGGAGTTGATCGACTCACTATGTTTTTAACTGATTCAAATAATATTAAGGTATTTTTTTATTTTACAACTATAATGTTAATGAGATTTCCTTACAATCATATACATATAGCTAGCCTCTTATGAATAGGAAAATTTTGTAACACATTGTGCGTCTATTTTCATTTTCTGTAATTATCTCAACAAAAAAAAAAAAAAACGCATTTCGTTGCAGTTTTTTATTTTTATAGTCAATTCGTTTTTTTTTTTTTTTGTTTTTTTTTTTGGACAAAAATTTTTTTTGCGGAAATGAAGAAATTAAGAATTTTGAATAACTTGTAAATAGATTTGTCTTAAGTTTCCCGTTCTTGTCAAGATTTGAAAACTTCCCTTTAAATAAATGAAATACATAAATGGCCCAACCTCTTGCTTTTACTCATTTTCCGTGAAAGTACGTTCGTTTTGAGAAATAAAGAGCTGCTTAGCTCTTTTGAAAAAATTGTAGTTCCACAGATTTAGATATTGCTACCCGATTTTGCCCTGGATGCTTGTAATGATAACTGAATTCTAATTGTGTTTAACGAACGTGATCAGTTTGACACCAAAAATCTTGTTGAAAAAGATGTCTTACCTCTACTCCAGTAAATATGTACGAAAAGTATTCGAGGCGATATACCTAAATGCCGTACTGAAATAAATCACGTAGGGCTTCGTAAATTGACGGGAGAAAATTTTTTAAACTTCTGATACACCGAAGTTATCGGATTTATTTCTTTATGACATTTATGTAATTCTCTTCAAATATTTATGCAGAATTAGTATCCAGCAACGCCGTATATATTTGCTGGTGCAGGGGTAAGACATCAAGGGGTGTTAAATTCATATTCTCCTCAACTGTACCGCGCAAAACTGACGCGATGGTGCTTAAACTTACTTTTAGATATAGGAGCATCTTTTTCAACATGATTCACCGTGGGTCATTTCACCCAAAAAATTTTAGCATGGTAGTCTAAAATCTTATGTATATGAATCTTAAAATTTGTTTCTGTTCCGAAATTAAACTTTCCTATATGTACTCGATAAATTTACATTTTTAAATATAGTTAATTTGCATTAATGTATTTGTTTTCAAATTACAGGAAGTATTATTATTCCCTGCAATGAAACCAGATGATCCTAATAAACCTCAAGAAGAAGATTCTACAAAACCAGTGAATGGAGCTGCATAATATTTACGATATATTTTAAAAAACGAATTAGTGATCTGTTTTTATTAAATAATGTTTCAAATTGTTACAGTAACAACAGTAATTTATTAAAATATTCAATTATTTCTAAAAACTTGCAAAAAATATTTCTGCCAGAATAAACCCTGGCACACCTACTCCATATTGTACCTATCGTTAAATAGTATTGATTCATATGCGAAATTTCGAAATCCGTGTAAGTGCAGTTAAGTGTCACGAGTTCCAGGACTAGAAATTGTATTTTTTTTGTCACAAATTCATATATAAATGAAAGAATTCATCAAAAGTATATTTTTTTAATTATTAATAAACAAGTGAAAACAAACAATTGACTGAGTTAATTGTTGAAATACCATGTATAGATTGTGTTGATGATGCAATCGTTTGTTTTTTTACGTCACGTAAGTAAAGAAAGATATCCACTCTTAGAGAGCCACACACACACATAACTGATATTCCCATATAATACATACTATAAAATTTGCGCCCTCGTGATTAAACAGTAATCCCTACTATGCTCTCTGCCACTGCACAAAATTACGTCTAGCAGAATTTTTAAATCCAATTATCCGATTTGAATGACTTACAAACTGAAAGTTACATTTTTGGTTTAGAATAAACAGACGTAAAGACTAATTAGACGATTTTACTAACGCCTATACAAAATTATGTTTCTATAATAAATATTTCTAAGCCTTACAAACTTTAGACTAAATTTAATATACTCCTGACTTATATTCTGAACCAAATTCAACGCCGCTAGAGGAGATATTTATTTAACGTAATACTATCCTGTATTTTTAAATAATGATATTATTTATAAATATAGGCAATATTATTAAATAAATAATAAAATCATTGTGTGAAAATAATATAATGAAACGATATAGAAGTTATAATATTTCTGTGAGAGGAATTAACGAACATATGTACTATCTATCAAAAGTAAAATGGAAAGAAGTGCTCATTAAATAAAAATAAGAGATCATAACACTATAGATTGAATATTTCGAAAACGGCTGTGTTTGGTGTACAAGCAAAGAGCCCAGCCGTTGTAATCCTTTTTTTTTTATAGAATTTTTTAAAAGAAAACTGCGTTACGTAACAAAATAAAGTAAATCTTATTTCTAGGAAAAAGAGTAGCACGTTTAAAATAAATAATGACACTTTTTAATCGACTTCAAACAAAAAAGGAGAAGGTTATGAATTCGACTGTATTTTTTTTTTTTTTTTTTTTGTTTATTACCTCAGAACTGACTGGGTAAACCGATTTTGATGATTCTTTATCTATTTGATAGCTAGTGCTTCCCGTGTGGTCCCGTTTCATTTTGGTGAAGTTCTGATAACGTCATCCATGAGAAAACCATAAAAGTCTTAAATTTGCATTAAGTATGCACGACAATAGGACGAATAACTCAATATCACGCCAACCGATTTCGATGATTCTTTTTTAGTGGAAAATTAGTGTACTTCAGATTCATTAAAAATCACAAAATAAAAAAACTAGAAAACCGACTTCAAAAGAAAAACTTTTCCAAAACAAATTAATATGCACTAAAAAGTAAAGAAATAACGATAATATAATGTAGTTAAAATTATTGTTATTTTTGGAGTCGGAGTCAGTAAAGCTAATGTAGCAAAGCTCTATCATAGTTGTTTCCTTGGCTGACACCTACTCCAAAAATAACAATAATTTTAACTACATTATATTATCGTTATTTCTTTACTTTTTAGTGCATATTAATTTGTTTTCTAAAAGTTTTTTTTTGAAGTCGGTTTTCTTTTTGTTAAAAGTTTTATTATAATCAAAATATTAATTGACACTGTAAACGACAAAATATTTATTTGTTTTAAATTTTAAAACAATGATATTGCATTTTATTAATCCTTAAACATTATATCTATATTACACATATCGTACAGAACATTTATTTAAAAATCATCTTGTGCTTCTTCAACCACGGCTGCTTTTGTAGAATTATAATGTTCACCAAGTCCATACATATGTCTATGATACGTTAAAACTAATGGAGTAGACTTTGTAAATTGATCACCCAATATGGTAGGAGGACCAGTCGCTTGTAAAATATGTATTTGGCATTTAAGTATTTCAGATAAGGCAGTTAATTCAAGTTGTCCACCCCAAGCTTTAGTGGTTTCAATACGATTGCAATAATCATCAAAACCAATGTCAGACATTATATCACCATCTTCCGTAATCATAAACGGTATCATATCATTTTTATGTTCACGCATGTATTTTGCGGTATCCCGACGTAAACTAGCAACTCCTGGAGTACTTAAACCATTTATTTCTAATTGATGATTAACTGCTTGATACAAGCAATCGCCATCTGATGGGATTGTATGTAATTGCAAACCCTTAGAATCTAAAATTTTTTTTATCGCTAAAGACTCTACATTTCTAGGGCCTGCTTCATTTTCAATTTCTTGTTCAGCAATACGTCGTTGATTTTCTAATTCATGTTGAGTTTTCTTATTTCGTCGACGTTGTGCTTTAGATATTTTTTCGCACTGTTGCGGAACTTCTTCAACTTCTTTCTCGGAGCATTCTTTATTTGTATTATTATCAATAGTTAAATCTTTTAATTGATCTAACTCTATTTGCTGTTGAGCTTTTAAATCTGCTTCCAATTGAGCTATTTTTTCAGCAGTTTCTTTTTTCTTTTTTTTATCGGCAGTTTTTTTAATCGATTGTATTTTAGCTTGTAAATCTTTACGTTCTTTTCGATGTTTCTGTAATAAATCTTCAGAAGTAATAGTACTCATTTTCTAACCAATATTTCTAACTCTACTTGTTGATTTAAATGTTATAAAATTATCATATTCAAATATTTATCCAAAAATATGAAAGTTTAGAAGGTAAGGATCTCGCCGGCTTTTATTCTAAATTTTGTATTAAAATTATTTTTACTAGTAAATACTTTCAAATATTGACAATTCACATTTTTTACTTTGATACTTTAAAAACCAGTGACCTCCATCTAGTCGATGTAATTTCAAGCAGTGAAAATAAATGTCTCACAGACTGTATTAAATATAGACTGATCATAATACAGTTGCTATAGCTCATAGTGATAATACCATAGAACTGTATAGAGACATAGGAAATGTAATAAGTGAATTCTTGACCAGGTGAAAAAAGATAGAAATTGTAGACGTTCTTCACTGTCTCTCTTGCAGCCAATAATAATTACATCTACAAGCAAGCGCGCAGATGAAAACACATGTTGTGTATATAATGAAACCATTGTACTTATTTTATTGCGATTTCCATAGAATATTATACATAGAGAACGCGAGGGATCTGTTAGCCTGTAAGTGGATGCGATATGATTAATGAGAGAGAAGACTGTCAATGAGTTTCCCCGTATCCTTGCCATAATAATATGAACATATATACTTATTATATGTATTAGCTTAGATCATATATTTTAAAAATTTTCAAAGTGTATTAGTAAGTATAAGTATATGTATTAGACAAGGGCACAGAGGAACTTATTAGCAGTATTCTCTCTCGCTTCGCATATCGCATTCACTTACAGGCTAGCGTTCTCTATCTTCATATCTCTGTGACGATTTCATACGAAGTATAAATTTGTTAAATATGCGCTTGGGCAGTTTCGTTTTTTTAAATTATATCTACTCATTTAGAAGCGCTAGTTTATTGGATTTTAACGCTAAGATGTCAGCGCCACGAGTAAAAAAAATGTAAACTATTCTCTTTACACTCAGCTGATTATTTCAATGATTAAAAAGGCAGAAGATATATGCTTTATTATACATTTTAATGTGCACCATGCTATATTTGCTCCCCGCGTCTTTAAGATAATTTTCAATCACAGTGGTGTATATACCATAGAACTCTATAGACATAGAAAATGTAATAAGTGAATTATTAGCAGTGAGAGAGGTAAAAAGAGAGAAATTGAAAGAAGACAAGAAGAGGGAAATTGTAGGCGTATAAGAGAGACGAAGACAGCTTTGCGCGCCTACTCTACATTATGCCTTTGTTCTTAAGTTATTTCAACGAATCTATGTGATTGTTTTCGTAGTATCTCTGCCTGTCGGATTCTTTACTTCTCGAATTTTGAATTACGCTATAACTTGAAAACATATTAAAATCGAATAACAACATTTGGGTTTTGTACATTATTTTCATGTGCAGAAGACACTTCTGTAATACACAAGCCTTAACATAACATTTTTATGACCTTCTACATTTCTCTAAGACCATCACCTGCGAGGATGGAGTTCTATAGTCTATTTACCAAATTTCATTTGGGTTTTGTCTTTTTGTTGTCGATCAAAATGTTTCTTATACTACAACTGAAAAATAAAGCCGTAACAAAAAAAAATCTCGTGGGTATTAGAGCACCATCACTAAAGTTATACTTACCTCTCATAATATATTTCTTATATTAAAATGTTTTTTATTGAAATGGGATTTCTTTCTTTTCGTTAGAAAGCCTTAAAACCACAATTTTTTAATATTAAAAAGAGGGAAGGAGACCTGAAATGTTGACATCCCAAAAGGCCTTCCTTGACGCTAAACCAACCTGCATGCCAATTTTCAATCCTCTAGCTCAGTTTAGAGACTGTACAGATTTTCAAATACATAAAAACTGCGAAAAAACTTAATATTTCGACATAAAAAGGAGCTGGAAAGTTGACAAAAAAACAAACAATGCGAAATGCATAATTTCGTGGTCAGATTGAAATCGGTGCTAAAATTTAAAAAACGATATTATTACTATTGATAACTGGTAAGGGATCAGATGGTCTAAATTAGAACTACTTAAAAAGTTGTAAGTACAGGTATTGCCATCTGGTAATCGAAATTGTAACTACTGAATTCGGGTCTTCTTCTTATTTTAATATGTACGAATTATTATCGCCAGTTAGCGAGTTTCAACTCCCACTTATCAATAAAATATAATCCTTAAGTGATTTGTAGAATTAGAAATTGGGAAACGGATGAGAAAAAGAGAAGAAAATAATTATTCGATGAGAAAAAACATTCACTTTTTAAATTTTAGCAGATTTCTATAAGAAATATTCGAACAAAAAAAAAATTGTTTTAATTATAACCATTTCTTTATTTCAACACATAATTTACATTTGCACGTAAATTAATTGTAATTTTTACATATTACTGACTAATATTGCGTATATTTATAGTTTTTTTAATGAATAATAAACAGAATGAAGCTAAAATTGAAAAATATATTTTAATTATTTTTAAATAATACTTACAATTTAGTACAATCTCTCTTCCGATCAAATTGTAAATGTAAAATGTTTTTTTTTTTTATTTGTACATTTCCTACATAAAATTATTTGCTTTATCAAGGAATTTTTGAACTCCAAGTTGAGCATTGCGATATTATTGTAAATTCCTTGATAATTTACATTCAAAGAAAGGTTTTATCACATTAAAAAATGTGTATTTATTCGAAATATCACATGATTGAAGTGAAACATCTGTAGTTCATTTACTTGAATTTGCTTTTAAAATTAAAATGAATTATTTAATTTTTTGTATTAAAATAGCAAATAGTTTTTAAAATATTTTGCTTAGTTTTAAAACCTAATTTTCTACTGTTTATCCTAGAGAGTAGATAAAGAGTTGCAAAATTGGATTCAGCACTAAATAAAATATTGGAAGTTTTAGTTTTTGTAGACGCAGAGCGTTACTTCCTACCGATACATATCTAAAAGTTGTTAGTTTTATCGATCATTTGCTACCTCCGTTATTACGATTTTTTTATAAACATTATTTAAGTATTTAAAAAAGTTAGAAGTGTATGCATAAGTGATATTTAAGATGGAAATTAAACTTAAATATTTCTTAAAACTTAGGCCGGAAGCATACGAGCGTCTATAACACTTCGGAAAATAGAAAAGGGACATTTTTTAAGATAAGGTCTAAACAGAAAAAACACGTGTCAGTGACGGCTGTTGCTTTCAACAATGATTTTTAACGCTTACGTATTCTCGATCTTAGATGTTAGCCACATCAGCCATCCGTGTAAAAATAATTTTTAAAGAAATTAAAAGTTATTATTTATAAAAATTTATAGAAAAGTTTTTTACTAACAGAAATTTCACTTCAAAAAACAAAAAATAATGTATTTATCATGGTATAATTAAATTTAAATATATATTTATTATAAACAAAATAAATCGTAATACAATAAAATAAAATACTTTTTCTTCTATAAAAAAATTTAAACATTTTTAACTTACATATAAATAAAATTATTATAAATTATAATATCTAGAGGGCAAAAAATAAAACGAATTCGTCTTAGTTCAACAAATGTATTTAATTAAAATAATCAGAGTGACGATCGAAATGATTTTACGTTATAATTTTACGATAAATGGAAACGTTCTTGCAATTTTTGAACAATTTAAAATAAAAGTAATCTTTATTGTAATTTTAGATATAGACTGGCAACATTATGCCCTTCAGAATGTTGATAACTTGAAAGGTCGGATGACAAACCGCAACCTTGGAACATAGACCATACAATTTTAGAACTTTACATCAAACCACGTGTGATGTACGCCAAATTGATATTAAAAAAATAAAAAGCAATGTAAAATTGGCATACATATATTGTGGATCCTTAATTCCTGCTGGCTTAAATCAATAATAAAATAATTAATTACCTTTTAAATAGAAGCTCATTAAGCGATGTCTTAGAAAATTTAATTTTACTCCATGAAATAAAGTATTACATTAAGTTTAAAATAATTATATATAGAAACGTTTAAGTTCTGTAGACCATTAAAAATAAAAGAGTTATACATAAAATAATCATAGTTTCCATTATCTTAGAAGTATTTAGTATTTTTCGGTTTATCAAATCGATTGCCACTCTATATGTAAAGTTGCAATAAGAACTTGAAACTTTTTTTAATATATCCCAAGGAATAACAAACCGTGTTTATTCAATTTTAATATCAACTATATTATTATTACCCAAAATTGAATTGTTTTCTGTACATTTTTCGTAATTCAAAAAGTCATGTACGTTTTTTTTTTAAATATTTGGTGGCGAAATTTTTATAAGCTAAGTTTCGAATTAATATATAAATACCGTTGCATTTCAATTGTGTGCTAAAAAAATTGTCTTTGCTCTCCTGGGCGAACTATATTCTAATAATGCAAACTATACACTTCTAAACTTAAAATTAAATGAAAATAAATAAAGTAAAAACAAAATTGGCACTGAAATGTTTCGTAATTTTCAACGGTATTCGAATATTCTCAAAAATTTGTTCGAAAGCCAATCTGTGCTAAATAAAAATATAGGCGACGTGTAGGACATTTAATTTAATTCTAATTGACATTCTTAAAAATTTCGTTTGCATAAAATAGTATACTTTTAAGAAAAAACGTTAGGAGTATGTTAACAATGTTCTATTTAGGTAGACAACCGTCACTTGTGGATTTGAATACGCACATTGATTGATCTTTTAGTCACTGCTGTGTCCTGATAATACACTTCCCTTAAAATTATCGTACAATTAATTAAAATTTAGCTGAAACTGAAAATTTCACCAGTGACATTTCAATCTTATCTACTTATTGCTCTTCATTTAATAATAATATTTTTAAGCAGTTGAATTATTGTTTAAAATAAACTTGTATTAACAGCAAAGTAGTGAAAGAAGTCCTGTACAAACTGACTTTCGAGACGAATTTCAAACATTTAGCTGAATAGAGTAGCACACCGATAAACTATATTTGAACTTTATTAAAACAATTTTATAAATAATTTAATTAAATATTATTGGAATGCACAATGAAGTCAAATATTTTCTTGTTTTAAGTAGACGTTGAGATGTATTATTTGAGCTAAAACTTGGTATTTTTAAACGAATTAACTCGCAAACATATTTTGTTGTGATGCATCATTTTCAAAATCACTCCATGCATTATTTAATTCCATAAAAATCAATTTTGCTAAATTTTCATTTTCAGTATCCATTTGCTATAATCAAAATACAAAATATATAAATAACTTCAAAGTTACGAAAAAAAAATTTTTTTTATCAAGTAATAGCACATTTACGTTTTCAGTATTCTTACAAGATTCACGGATTTGACAATTCCTTAAGTATATGGAATTTGAAGTTTCAAAGTTCAATGAAGGTTCACAACCATTTAGAAAAGAACACTAGAGAAGAAAATAAAAGAAGATGGGAAGGTCTGGAAGGGATTCAACGAAATAATTAACTATGTCTATATCTTATGTCTTATCAGTTATGAAATGGAGTCGACTTGTCAATAACTCATTGAGTTTAGGCCAAAAATTGGCATTCCATCGTATGCACTCCTTCGAATCTAACAACTTTCTGTTTTTGTAGGTTATAAAATGAGACATAACACGAATTTATAACTCATCTACACTCACTACCCGATGACCTTCGATATAGTCCGTAAGTCTACATTTTCGGCGAAAATATATCATGTTGACATGTTAGAATAAAGTTAAAGAAAATATTATAATTAAATAAAGATACTTACTTTATCAGGATGCACTGCCAAACATGCTTTCCTATATGCTTTTTTCACATCCGCCGGTGTTACCAACTGATGCATTTCACATTTTTTCCATTTACAATCTTCCCAAACGACAGTGTGCATTGAACATAATAAAGCTCGAATATTATGAGTTTTTCCTTCCGTCTAAAAAATAATTATTTCAAGTCAATAAATTCCATAGTCATTAAAATAATAAACATTTACCCATTCAAGTATCTTTAATTTCTCAGGATCCATGTCTTTAACCAATTCTTCTTTTCTCATATCATTTATAGTACGTGGTGAATTTTCGCGTTTTGATGCAAATTGATATCCCTGCGAGCCAAGTAAATCACCAAAAACATCACCGCTTTTTGGTTTTGTTCCAGCATTTTTGTTATTTTCATTAGCATTGGCATTTTTATTACCACCAAAAGCGGTATCAAAATGTGATCGACTGTAATCAGGTCGATTTGGGCCCGTTGAGTCTTGTGGTGAACGAGTCGTTGAATGTTGAGGTGATGTTGCATTACTACCTTTTTGTGGTGAGTATGTACCTCCAGGTCCAGGGAATCCAGGTTGATGTGCAGGACTTGGTCCTGCAGTTGGATTTGGACTTACTTGATTCGATGAAGACCATGAGTTATTTAAAGAACTACTCAAATTGCCTGATAAAATAGACGAGATAAATATATGTAATATTAGTCAAATTTATTGAAAATAGGAATAATTATATGGATTAATTACGGGCTGATTTTATTTTACTGGAATTCCTCTGGAATTTTCAAAATAATCAGGAGGAAATGTGAAATTAAAATTTGGATATGTGGCGGAAGTAGTAGCGATTTTTCAGCACTTTAATATACTTTCAGAATTTAAAACTCTGTTCTTTTTTTAATAATAAACTTGGAATTTAATCTTAGAGAGCTCTTGGGTCATTAGCAAATTCAAAATTGATAAAAAGAGAGCAGTTTTTTTTCCATAAACTGAAGATTTTTTACAATAAAACTTACCTAAATCAGCAAATGGATCCTTCTGTTTTGGCGGAATTTCAACATTCTTTTGCTGTGCATTATATAAATTATTCATACTGCCTTTATTCACAGTATTGGGTGCACTCATAAATGAATCCCAACCACCTAATAAACTGTCAAGTGTGGATCCACCACCCCCTTGTGGCTGACCAGTCTGCTGTTGTGTTTGGGGTATCGTTGCAGTATTACCAAATGGATCAAATAAGTCATTCTGTTTAGTTGTACTACTAATGAGATCAGGTTGAGATTGTATTGATGGTGCATTATTTGTTGTAGCAGCCGTTGAAGAAGGTATAAATGATGAAAATGTATCACTTATTGTGCTTGCAAAACCACCTAAGAGATCAAAACTCGTTTGTTTTAAACTGTTTAATGTATGAGTATTGTTTGTTTGTGCTGTTGCAGATGGCGGCGGTGATGTTTGATCCAAACTTAAGTTTAATAAATCAACAGTTTCTTCTTTTGTTTCAACTGGAGATGATTGTTCTGGAACCTATAAAATTTGTTTGTTTTAATCTTAAGTAAATATAAATTACTTCATTTACTAAGGGAATACAATTTCGAAGCCTGTGGATTATGCTTTACTCTCTCACAAATTTAGTACAGGTTCTTAGTAGGAATACTTTCCAATTTGAAAATTCAGATGTAGGGTTATCCCGACTTCGAAAATTGACTTCAATGAACATTTTAATAAATATTACCCTCTCTAAAAACATATCGACGATTTAAACCCTAAGCTTTCAGAGGCCGTTCTCTCTGAATGCGTTATCGGCCAGTTTCACTGTAAATCTTATATAGATGCAGTTTCCTATTCAGGTATCACAATGAGCCTTATGACCTTGTGTGTTTTACCGGGACAGTCACTGCAAATAAATCTAATTTATAAGATGTCAAAAATATTAGCTTGGAATAGAGCCTGAGTCGTGAGTTTAATGTATTATTGTGAAATTTTTCACAGACAGCAAGACTCAAACACGTTCTTTGTGGATTTGGTTACCGAAACTTTTTTTTGAACTTTGAGAAAATGTTCCTCTCAATTTCTTATTAAAAAATTTCAATGGGCTCAATGATCGATCGTTCAATGTTTATACGTTTTTTATAATTATATTTAACTATCTGTTACATTATAGTTACAGTTATATGTTCACATCATAGTATACACATAATTAGATAAGTTTTTAAAGTTTCCACCCCGTTATTTCGAAACAGATTAGAAATTCAATAAACGGTAATGGAACGGTATAAGAATGAATCGAATTTGTTTATACGTTCCTACTCATTTTCAAGGTCAAATAGAGGTTAACTTTGTTTTCTTAAATGAAAACACATTTGCTTACATATTCTTGTTCTTTGCCTAAAATAGGCAAGACTTTTTGGTACCTAATTTTTATTCTTAATGTGGATAAAAACCATAGTATAAGTACAGAGATAAAAATTGTTCAGGCAAACGTTTTATTTTTGCGAGGTATTTGCGAGAATAAATTTAAATGGATTAAAACTCTTTAAAATATCACCTGGTATAGTTTGAGTCAAGAATATTTGTTATACATATTACAGAAATACAAAATACATATTATGTATCTTTGAGTATATTGGATATTTTGTTCAGAAAGTTGAGGAAAAAGTTTTTCCAAAGTTTCAAAAAAATCCATTTGAAATCAAAACTTGTACAGAACGGGATATCTGACTATTTAGATAGATACCTCACTGCTAGTGAGGATTATAATTCAATTCACTACCAGTGGTAATATTAAATTTAAAATTAGTGACTTACATTTGACGAACTAGTGTTTTCATTGATCCGATCTGATTGAATTGTTAATGGAGGGCTAGGTTTGGCTGGTCGTGGTGGTGGTGGCTTTTGTGGCATTTCCTTTTGCACCGGCGACGGTCTGCTAACTGTGTGCATAAAATGGAAAAAAGCATTATACAAAGAAAATGATTTATTTACTTACAAAGTTATAATTATTTACCAAAGTTATCTACACATTCATCTTGTTCAATTTGCGAACTAAATAATACCGTTGGTGTTCTTTGTTTGGTGTCGTTTGTCCATGGTGCAGGTCTAGCAGGTCTACGTTCACCATCACACACAGATACATCCAAAAGTACATGAAAATTACCACCAAAGTGCTCTTGTTGGTGTGACTCTGTCATATCATCTAATTCTGACCTTAAAATGTTAAAGATACAATTTTACAAAATGAAATAAACTGATTTATTTATTATTTTATGTTTTATTTACTAGAATTTTTATATAATTTTAAACGTCGTTATTACTAATAAAGATCGGAATTTTTTTTAAAGTTTTTTTTTTGTTTTTTGTTAAACTTTAAATAAAAGCATGATGTTTTTATCTTAGATGGAACCTTAAATGTTACGATTCTACGTTTATTTAATTATACAAGAGTCAATTGTAAAAGAAGTTAACTTTATTCTTAGTCTATAAACAACAATTTTTGCCATAGTGTCATACGTAATATTTTTGACAAATTTACCTGTGTACACTTAACTGAAGATCATTATTTGTTTATAATTTCTTGATAACAATTATTTTCTACTTTTTAGTATTTAGTATTTTAGTTTTTTTTTCATGCATTATCATCCAGTTCTTATCTTTGTTTAAAATTAAATTTCTAGCTCATTGGAAAGTTTATAATAAATTAGAAAATTTGACCCGAATAGACATAAAAACGTGGTAACGTGGTAATAATTAAATTCACTATTAATTTGTTTTGCATAAAATAATTCTATTAAACAGGTGTCACATAAGTACGGGACAATAACTTTCTAGAAAAGCAATTTTTTTTAAATATGTTTTAAATAAAAATTTTAAAGGTCTAAAACCTAAATGGAGATCCCTTTTTTTTATTACCTGCTCGTGTTGAAAATTTACATTTTATTTAAAAGCATACCGGGAATTTTCTAGCGAAAAGTTAGTTTACTGATTAGATAATAATACAATTTTTATTAAAAGGCCTTATTTAATTAATAAACAACCTATTTACTTGTCATAATTAATTGTAGTTTCATGCGGCTCTATAAATCCTGTATGAAATTGTATACTACATATTTTGATTCCAGCAGGTCGTCCCAGCGAATGGCGTGCATGATATATAATAATACTGACATCACCACAAACTGTAGCCTCCAACGGTAATACCACCTACAATTGAATACATAAAAATTAACAGATTTATTATAATTCGTATAGTCTGTAACTAAAACTAACCTTTCCTTCGGCTATATTAAATACACGCATACGTTCATACTCTTTTAACGTAGATAAGACACAACGTTCACCACTATAAATTTCAACATACGGTCTACAACCATCACGTACTTTTGTAAATAATGGTACTGGTTGTAATGTAATCGAGACTAAAAGTATAGGTTTATAATGAGGTTTTAAAAATTGTGTTGTCGTTGATTGGTTGATAATTGTTGTAAGATAATAGAGGTAACGTAATTCAGCTGCTCTCATATTTGGTGGTTGTCGTTTAACGGCAAATAATTGTAATGCATCTTCTGGTACATTAAATAACCCTGCATACAATAATAATGCACATGCTATTGTAGCTGAGGTTGCTTTTCCATCCTGAAACAATGTAAGCCTGGTATAAAACTCAATTGATTTACACATGCAAAGATATAACTAAAGAAATTCGAAGCTTTGGTGGCGTACTTTTATGGTCACTCAGACAGCATTCTGAAAAATTTTAATTTTGTTTATACACAACGCTGAAAACCATATATTAAATTTGTAAGTTAATAAAAAGCATACGTTCCTCCCGTATATATTCTAAAATTTGCCCATTTGTTACTCCATCACTCGAGCTTCACTGATTTTACATGATTCTCAGGTACGCTATCTGGTCAGGTTTTACTATACATTTGGTTAAAAGGATAACGTAATTTGCAATGATCCAATCTTTTATACATTATGGATCATAAAATATATATTTTTATATTGTTGCGTTCACAAAGATTACATATATTGTAACGTTGTAGTGAGAAGTTAGTGTGTAATTTGAAATTATTTATTTTGCGTCCTCCTGGGTGTCTGAAGTGGGAAGTTGTAAAGAGAGTCAAATTCGGCTAAGAAAGATCAAGACAGTGTGGTAAAAGTTGCGAAAATAGAGATTGATAATGGAAAAGTGAATCGATTTATTGTACCAAAGATTATTTCTATTTTATTCGAATTCGAGCGAATTAGCTAGTTTTATATTAAATATTCATTTTTTTTCTATTTCCACCAAATTCATGCGAAACAGTTTTTTGTGTTTCTTACCTTTTTATAAATAAAACATATCGATAATATCGAGAGAGCATTAACAACTCTAAATGTTTACAACCTATTAGTTTAAACCTATTATCTCTTTTCATTTTAAAATAAAGCGGATATAAATATTAATTTTGGTATCATACGTAAAAAACTCGTGAGCAGCAGAGCTCCATCACTAAGGTCATTTCTCCTTCGTAAGATGCTTCTTCTTATTTAATGTTTTCTATTGAAACAACATTTTTGTCTTTTTATGATTTTCAACACATGAAATATTTACATAAAATGGTTGGAAAAATCGGAATGTCGACACTAGCAAAAGGACTTGGTTAAATAAATAAATCTAAATTTTAGACATTGTGAGGTTGCACAAAGTTTAAAACCCGCTAAAGTCCATGATTTTTCGACATAAAAAGGGGAAATGGAAGTTGGAAAATTGACAATTCTCTTTAAATAGCTGAAATCTACCTCCACTGTGATAATACCAACCCGTCTAGTAATTAAACATACATACCACATTTTAGAACATTTTAACTAAAGGGAAAGGGCCGCTGTAGATTCCAAAATTAGTGGGGAGAAAATGGCTATATAATAATAGGTTGGCTGATAAGTCCCCGGTCTGACACATAGATGGCGTCGCTAGTATTAAATGCATATTATTTTTATATAGTACCAACCTTCAAATGATTCGTGTCAAAATTTGACGTCTGTAAGTCAATTAGTTTGTGAGATAGAGCGTCTTTTGTGAAGCAACTTTTGTTATTGTGAAAAAAATGGAAAAAAAGGAATTTCGTGTTTTGATAAAATACTGTTTTCTGAAGGGAAAAAATACAGTGGAAGCAAAAACTTGGCTTGATAATGAGTTTCCGGACTCTGTATTTTTTCCCTTCAGCTAACAGTATTTTATCAAAACACGAAATTCCATTTTTTCCATTTTTTTCACAATAACAAAAGTTGCTTCACAAAAGACGCTCTATCTCACAAACTAATTGACTTACAGACGTCAAATTTTGACACGAATCATTTGAAGGTTGGTACTATATAAAAATAATATGCATTTAATACTAGCGACGCCATCTATGTGTCAGACCGGGGACTTATCAGCCAACCTGTTAGGTATACATATATTACAAATCTCTAAAACATCCTAAATAGTGTTCTAGTGATTATAAAACGGATTTATAACACACCCCCAGTCCTCTCCGTTGACGTTTGATACAGTGAATAAGTTTATATTTTCGGAAAAAATATTTTTAATACCCTTCACAGACTTCAATAAAAAATGTTAGACAATTTAAATTTAAATATTTTGTATTTTAGCATCGTCTGTCTGTAGCATCGTAGCCCCTAAACGAATGAACCGATTTTTATTTTGCTTTTTATTATTTCAAAATGATTTTATCAGGAGTGTTCAGGTTAGAGTGATTCGCAGATAAAACAGCATTTTTCGGCGTTTAATGTAGTGTTGAAAATTTGCATGTAGGTTTAGCTCCTAAAAAGTACCTATTGGGGCTGTCATGTACTCCGCACATTCACCCTCCGTTTATATCGAAACACAATGTTTTTTTATATGCTTAATGGTTTTATTACTAAAATATAAAATTAAAATAATTATAATTACAAAGATTTCCTGTCTTGCTGAGGTTTATAAAGTTTGTAAATTTCATTTGTTAATGATGATTCTTATCGAAATAGCGTTACTGCAATGGCTATCGCATTCACATTTACTCTACTATAAAACTTAATGGTGGTAACAATAACTGAATAATGTCCAAATCCTCCGATTTTCCAAATCCGATTTTGAAGGTCGTCGCCCCTGTTTTAATTGTTTCGGTTAAAGAACCCTAAACTCGCACTTAGCTAAGAACATTCTCCATTAAATTACCTTTCAAACAAAACAAAAAATATCAAAATCCGTTTACGAGCTATGATGCCACATACACACACACACATACAAAGCGATCAAACATATAACATTCCTCTTTTTGGTTCTGGGATAAAAATTAAATTTATTTGAATATTTTTATTTTTATTGGAGACAAAAAAAAATAAAATTATTTGCAAAAAATACTTGTTACGTTTCCATCACCTAAAAAGTTGCTAATGACTTTACTTACCAAACAGTGAATAACACAAACATTTCGTTCATCAGCGGCAATATATTGATAAATATCTTCACAAATTTGATACAAAGCATTCAATGTTGGTGCTTTACAATTATGTGAATATGCAAATGCACAATCTATAACGCGCACACCCGGACCAAAACGTGTTGCTTGATAACTTTTACCAGATAAATTGTATATAGAATATTTTCCATTTGGATGACGTGTTTCTAAGAATACCTTCACATCTTCAATATGATTTGTTTTATATGCCGATTCAAGACCTTCGGAAGGAAATGGCATTACAATTATTTTTGATGTTATATAACTTATATCTAAATCCGTTCGAGCAATTGATCTATGGAGAAAACAGACATAGAAAATAAATTCATCAAATAAATAAAATCAAATTCATTAAATTTTAAATAAAAAAACTTACTGTTGCATAGTTTGCATAACTTTCGATGACGTATCTTTTAAGTTCTTAAGAAAACTACCAGCGCCACCTTTAATTGATGAAAACAAACCACCCCCACCACCTGCGGCTGGTGGTACAACTGGGCGGTTTGGTATTTGAGCCATACCACCAGTATTTATCGGACTTTGCTGTGGTAACTGAACGGGTGCGGGTCTTGGAGGAGGTGCATTAACCGGTGGAGTTGGTCTTTGTGGTGGTTCATTTGGCTTTGGAGGTGCTGGTCTAGCTGGTGGAGGTCGTTGTGGCGGTGCATTATTTAAATTATGTACTAAAATAAAATTTATAAACAAAATTATTATTTAAATTTTATAGATCATATTATCATCGTATAAACCTATCTAGACATAAGCTTAATTTTAGAGTATATAGTAATGAAATCATTTTAATTGATTTAAAAAATGTAAATATGTAGTTAAATTTGACAAAACAGCGCAGCAATATCTCTATTGCAGATAAAAACAAGATGCAGAACTAACAAAATATATTCTTAAACAGAAACCGGCACGTTTTGATAGGAGAATGGCTTTCAGCCAATGGTCTTAAAACCCATTGGAACAAGGTTATTTAATAACTCTCATGGATACGAACAATTTTAATGATCGAATTACAGTCGGCCAAAAGCATCAGTTAAAGTTCAAAATACTAGAATATTTTTTTAGTTTTCAATCTCCTCGATTTTCTTAAAACGAAATTTTGGGGCGTTGAATCGCATATAGTAGCTAAAAGGTTAACTATTGCATCATCGAGATCTATTTTCACGATTGTGTAAATACTTACTCGGACTATTATGATTGCTATTATTAATATTTCCTGCGCTATCTAAACGTTTACCATCCAATTTTAATGGTTCTTTTAAGTTATAGTTTCGTGCTTCAGCAATAGCTGCTAAACGTTCTAAAATTGCAGGAACTGTTAGTCGTTGTTCCGGATTTACTTGCAAACATCCACGAATAATGTCATGAAAACATGAATATTTCGCATCTCCTGCAGGTATCGTATAATTTGCATTAAGTATAGCTAATTTAGCACCATCTTCAAATGGATGTTGCATATAACACAACATATATAAAACACATCCTAATGCCCACACATCACTTGCACACGTAATCGGTCGATTATCCCATGTATCAACCATTTCTGGTGCACGGTACATGGGTGTGGTAAAACGTGCCATTAATTCTTCTAAATTTGTTCGTTGTGACATTGACCAACTATTTTGAGGACAATATACTTCGACTGTGGCTGAACCAAAATCACATAGTTTGATCATACCATCAGCACCAATTAACAAATTTTCAACTTTCAAATCACGATGTGTTATTGGTGGTGCTTGATTGTGCATATGGGCAACAGCTCGACATGTTTGATAGAATATTCGACAAATTACATCAACTTCTAATGGTGTGGTACGATTCCGAAGTACATCTATTAACGATCCACCTATTTTTCAAACAAATTATTATAAATAAATGAAAAAAAAACTTAATTGAAACTTTTTTAGATTACTAAATAATTTGATCTTTTACTCCCGCTTGTTAACAAGGTTAGGTTAGGTTAGGTTAGGTTAAAGTGGCTGTCCTGGGGTGGGACACACTAAGATCATAGGGCTTGTTAACATAGTGCTGTAATTTTTAGAAAAATTGCCGAGCAGTTTCCAATATTACGTTTACATAATATACAAATAGTATATTCGGTTTCTTGGGTTGCACGACGTAGCCACGGAAAAAAAAAAAGATATGAATAATTTGATACGTTAGTACGATATCGTAATTATTCGAGAACAGATGGTGTTGCCACCGACAAGCATATAGTAGAAACCTAATTCACTAATACATGCAGGACAATATTACATAAACAAAAAAATATTGGATTACAAGATTACAATAGGGGATCGGACTAAATTTTTGTTATCACTTCAGATGAAGAATTCTCACCGTCTCTTTGAAAATATTATTGTTGTTCAGTAATAAAGGGTGTGCAAATTACTATTTCATGTATATTTTTGCATCATTATCTACGATTGTAGAGTTGTATGTAAAATGAAAATTGAATAATTTTGAAACGGTAAATTGCATCGTAAACTTTTTTTTTACTAATAAAATTTTAATTCGCTGAAAAAATCATCAATAGCAAGTTAACAATGAGCGTCTTTACTCGTTAAACCAAGTGAAATTTTCTTTTTATAAAATAGTTTTCTTTAAAAAAATTTCTATTGTTATAATATACTTGTTTTGAATTTTATGCAGAATATTTGTAAAAAACGTGAAAACAAACAATTGACTGAGTTAATTGATGAAATACCATGTATAGACAGTTTTGATGACGCAATCGTTTGTTTTTTGACGTCACGTAAATAAAGAAAGATTTCCACTCTTAAATAGCCACATACTCAAAATTGATATTCCCATATTAATACATACTACAAAATTTTCACCTTATTAGCGCCCTCGTGGGTAAACAGTGATGTTTACAAGAAAATGTTTCAAACAAAAGTTGTTTATATTTTTATAAGGAAGCTTTTTTACATTTAAACATTTGTTCTATCTCTAACGGTTTACACCCCAATTGGCCTATGTTGCTCATTTACGAACTCGACCTCACTTTTTACGTCTTAAGCACACTATAAAAATTTCAGCTTGATATCTCTTTTCGTTTTTGAGTAATCGTGATGACAGACGGACAGACGACAGACAGACATACGGAAATGGACTAATTAGGTGATTCTATGAACACTTAAACCAAATTTTTTTTGTAGCATCAGTATTTTTAAGCGTTACAAACTTGGGACTAAACTTTTTATACCATGTATATTTCATATACATGGTATAAAAAGTCTATAAAAGGAGTAAGAATTATAAGTTGCGTGACCTAATTATAGGTATTTTTACAAAAATATGACGGAAAGTGATTTGAGAAGAGGAGGTATGCTTAGTTTTAACGGTATGATTTTTTATGGACAGTCCCTTAAAGTTTAATGTTTTACTTCCCCTATCATATTGACTCACCTGTACATAATTCGGTGAGTACAAGATACTCAGATTGACCATGCGTAGACTGACTTTTATCTATATACGATCCAGATATGAATCTTATAATATTTGGATGACCACTTAATTTTTTTAATATTTGAATTTCACGGCGTATATTTTCATTCGCTTCATTATCAGCACCAAGTAGTCGCTAAAATATTTTATCTAAGTAAAAAATATAAAAGTGTAAACCTTTTCAAAAAAAATAAATTAATTAAAAATAATAATAATTGTATGTTTAAACCATACAACCGTGGACAAAGTATTCCTAGAATAAGATAAATAAACTTTTATTCAAATTAAATTATCAACCGATGTTATAGTTATCCGAAGGGATAACCCACGGATATAGTAATTATAGTAGGGATGTAGTATAAAGTGCTAGTTTAGACGAGGGGGGGGGGTGTATCACTCAGGAGAGAAGCAATGTGCCTACTTTTGATTGGCTGCGGCTGCGGGAAATTCAAATAGAATGATATTAAATGGGTCGCAAATTCTGCGTGTGTTGTAGATTAGTCCGACCAAAAAATCTTTTTTTTAATCTTCTTTTTAAATTAATTTTATATTTTAAAAATTCTATAATACGTTGAAATTTAGTATTGAAAATTAGTCGACGTATTTTCGAAACCTTCTTAAGAATTATATTAGTTAACTTATAATAGTCGTAACTCGTAACACAAGGATTGAAGCATAGATATGTATGATATCTGTGGATTGAAGATTGAATATTCACTAAATTGAATAGAATATTGGTTACGTTTAGGTTACTTATATCGTTGAAAAAATTGTTCAGTTTAAGCACTTTTTCTTAAAAATCATCCTAGTAAATTTTACAAATTTTACTTTTCTTTTAAATATAAGATTATTTATTTATGTTGTCCACATACGTCAACCATGTGTCAAACATGTTTCCATGCTTACAAACGAATCAAAAACACTTAAAGAAGGCTTTGAGCATACTTTCAGCATGCGAATAGTTAACAGCCAATAGAAAATAGGTACAATGATACCCTACCTCTTCCTCCTGAGTGAGACTCACCCCACTCGGTTATACTCCATCCCTTTTAAAATATTCCTATATCCATGGGATAACCACTCGACAAAATATGTTGTCAGTTAGCTCTAGAGTTTTCGCCACTTAATAATTCAAATATTTTATTAATATTCTGATTATTCAGAAGTTTGAACATTCTAATTCGCATTTTGCGTAAGGAAGTTTTTCAACTTTTACCTGAGCTAGTTCTATTGTTTTTCTGGCAGTCGAAAAAGATAATAGATACCATGTGTGCAGACGTACGCCGACAACATCAAACACTTTTGTATCACGTTAAAGATTAAACGTCAAAATTAAGATTAAAACAAATATTTTATTTACTGCATTATGTGACTAGAATATAAATACGACGCTCACCCCAAAGAAAAAGATAAGCTGAATTTGCGGTCTACATCGTTCTCTCACTATTTCAATTGATGTAGACATTGCATGCAATTACAATTTTCTCATTTTGATGAATTATTTTATTTTTAAACTGCTAGAAAACGGATGTCACAGTTCACTAACTGTTCTTGAGTTAAAAGAATAGTAGTAATAAAATTCCTTGTTCTAGATCGGTATATTTTTACGAACGACGCATAGAAATGAAAAATTAATACATTAACAAACATTTTTTCTTTATTTAAATATACTGAAAAGTATTGAATTAAATTAAAAATTGCTTTGCAGTAATGTTAAATCTTATGTTGGTTTCGACTGCTTAGAATTATAAATTTTGAAGTGCGCCATCGCGTATGTTGTCTATATTATTGTTCTATATGGCGTAATATCTGACAGTACTTTTTGTATACAACGTGATACAAGATACAATTGTTAACAAAATGTTACAAATTAAAAATTTATTGTTTATAAAGTTTACTTCACTATCAATGAATAGAAATGAACTGTTTGAAATGCCAGAAATAAACTTATATTAATTAATTAAGAATATTAGCATTGCTAAACCACATAAAATATTTGAAAATTATCATAAAATCTTGTTATTTTGTTATCTAATTAAAAATTTCAATAAACAAATTTAAAAACCTTTAATGCAAATTCGGCTCCTTTACTATTTTGGGCAATGAAAACAAATGCAAAACCACCTAAAAAATTAAACAAAAGAAAACAGATGTTTTATCATAATGAAAATTAATATGGGGGCGTAAAACAGACACATACCCTCAGCGATCACTCTTTTTATACGAAATTTTTCATCCCCTATTTCAACAATTTGTCCGACGAATTCATTATCAACAGCCCCATTATTGGTTGAACCAAAATATCCCATCGCCGATTTAAATAAATCACTCATTTTGTCGTGTTTTTTTATTTATTTAATTACATATATTTTCTAAAATAAAATTACGATATCATTATTTTTATAAATTTACTACTATCTTCTGTCATAAGTGTCAAATTCTACAATCGACTTAACATTTTATTTAGATACTTTTGTTTTTTGGGTAAAATTGATTTTTCTAACATTTAGGGTCATTTTAGATTTTACTTTTGCATGTTGGCGATTGGTCAATGTTGACATTTACTTCCATATATAAAAAAAAAACTATGTGGAGTATTGAGAGGTATATTCGATTGTCAAACTAATAGACCTTTTCATTTAAAAAGTGATTACCTTTTGTTTCGGAGTTTTTTTAAAAACGAATGTGATAAAATGAATAACAAATATCTTGCACAGATTATAGTTTTTATTTATGTAATAAATTATAATCTGTGAATATCTTGTATAGTTGTCCAACTTAATACTGTCTGTACGAAAAATAATGAATTGAAATGAAAAGGTCTATGGAAGAATCGTATTTAACTTTTGATTTGAAAGAAAATGTTTAGCTTCATTTCGACGTAAAATCCTTACGTTGATTATCACTAACCAATCAGAAGCCAGCATTTGTTACGTTGCGCCATTTGTTTAAATTCACGAACTTAAAATTGTAAAATGCTTCGACTGTGAAATTGGGGAGATTATAAATAAAACACAAAAAGTAAACAAATTAGCCAATCATATGTCTTACGTTTTGACGGTCGGGAAGATAAAAAACCTAATTCTGATTGCCCAATTTGCTTACGTCTTATGTTTTTTTATGTGATGGTCATCAATAGTCATATACTGCGTTTTCGAATAAGAATTTCGTATAAGAAATTCTTATAATTTGTTCTAAGCCTATAACGTCTATTATACCTATCGCTTTTTTCCTTTCATATACTGATTATAAAGATTTTGACTGCATGCCTACATAAGTAAACAAAAAAACAAAAGTTTTTTCATAATGAATTCATATATTTAAATACTGTAACGACGTAATAAGAATTCTGTATTGAATAATGTATAATTGTTTAATTCACACATGGTGGCCAGGATTCGTTGAAAATTTTAAGCTTTTAATTAGGACAGCGGTTGCCCAGATAGACATTTATTCGTTGTACGAGTACCAATATGATGTGTAATTTTTCTCATTCCAAATAACAATTAAAATACGACTTGATAGATTTCATTTCGTTAATGATCATATATAATTTCGTATTAAAATGATATAATATCGTTTATTTCAAAAGTCCGCCTGTTCATCGTCACGAAAAAGTTGAAGACTTGAATTCAAAAAAATTATATAGCTGCGTTTGAAAACATATTTAGTGTAATTCAGAAAAACGCACTGTTCTATCTATAAAATGAAAATCAAGACAAAAAGCCAGCACATAAATTCCCAATGATTTATGTAGACAACATTATCACGTTGTGTTTTAAAAAAATTTTACGCGTAATACTCCCAGGAATTTTTGTAATCCTATTTTGGAACTACGTTCCTTATCGCACGTTATCATTCTGATTTGGTTGGGAGGTAAAACCAAAAAAAGTGCAACAAAAAATGACACCAAAAACCGACATAGGTTACCTAGGAAAACTAAAGCTTTTTCATTAGATTTTTATAATCTAACAAATTTGTTTTTTTTTTGGTCAAAACTTTATGTTTCGTTAATTTAAAAAAAAAAAAAAAAAAAAATTGACTTTTGAAAGTTATCAGAAGTTAAAGAACAGAAATAATTTAAAGTAAGTACAAGGAAATTTGTATGTTATGTCATAATAAATATCCTGATCAAACCAAACGTAATATTGGATTCACTACTAAATTAAAAGAATAACTTTTTACAACTAATATTACAATTAATCCATACAGTAAAAACTAAAAGTACATACATACAAAATTAAATTTTTTAAAGAATCAAACAAGTGTGTGACTTCTAAAATTAATACCTTAAATTTTCAGAAAAATACCTTGTAAATAAAAAAAGCGCTATATTTATAAAGTATCAAGGTTCGAAAGGAATATAGTTTCTACAGGGTATCCCACGACACCTTTCGTTTTTTTTTTTTTTTAAATGAACTGGTTTAAAGAAATAAATATTAAATTTGTAAAATATGTTTTTATTTACTAAATATTTACAAAAATAAACCTTAAATAATGCAAAATAACACTCACTAAGACTAAGTATCATTTAGAAATATGAAACACAAAGATTTAGTGTTCGAATCTCGGTAGTTATGTTTTCTAGAAATACGAAACACAAAGATTCAGTGTTCTAACCTCGTTAGTTATGTTTTTTTTTTTTCGATTATAAAAAATACTAAATTTTACAAAATTATTTTTTTCCCTTACTTTTCATTTTTTGTCGTCTATTTTTTCCTGGTCGCTTAGCAGGACCACCTTTACTTTTAAATGATTTATTAGCTCCTCGTTTTAGATTAGGTTTACCCGGCATTTTATAATCACTAACATCTGCCGAACTATCTTTAGTATTCAACTTACTACCTTTCTTCTTACCCCCAAAACCAAATTTAGCCATTTTACGTTTTTCTTTCTCTATTGCTTTCTTTGATTTAACAATACCATTCTGTGGTTTACCACCTTTATTGTCATTCAAAAAGCTTAAATCTTTTTTAATTCCTTTTCTGTATTTCTTAACTTGATCTAACATTTCTTTTTTATCAGCAGCTTTTTGAAGTTTTGCCTGAATTTGTAAAGTTTTACCCATTTTTCGTTGTGCCCGTAACTGTTTAACGCGTTCACTTCGTTGAGCATCTGCTTGTTTTTTAACTAGATTCTCACGGATTTTTTGCATTTGTTCGTCAGTTTTAGCCATCTCTGCAAAGAAATCATCCGGTCGTTTGGTTTTAATTCCTAATTTTTTTAATTTCGCTATTCCTTCCAACACTGCAGATTGAGCTTGTCGGTGAAATAACATTTCTCGTTTAAAATCATTTAAAACTGGATCATCTACCGGTTTGATTTGGGGTAATTTTTTATTGTTTTTAATTTGATTCGCTCTTTTGTCTTCCTGTTCTTGTAATTGTACGGCCATTTCTGGAGCAAGAGGGGCTGGTGTATTTATGAGATCCAAGGTTTCGATCCATGGCAGATTTAGCTTAAAATCACTAACTTTCCGTTTTAATCCGGCCTGAAAAAAAAATTAACAATTCAAACCTAAATTACCTCATGAAACACAATCGAATACATACCACATTATTCGTATATTTCTTGATTTCTTTTTCAACCACTTCATTTAAACCAGGTTTTAACAAGCCTTTTGAAAAAGCTGTTTGAAGCTAAGAAAAAAAATTGAAAATTAATAAAATTATCTAGTAATAAAAACTACTTAAAATTAAATACCTCTTCGTCAGAGTCTTCGAATTCCGATTCACTCTTCATTTCGAAATCCGTCATTTTCATAAATTTAACTGAATCCACGTGGGTTTAGGTTAAATTTATTTACAAATTTGTTTTGGAATATTTTGGTAGCTTTTATGTTGGTAGCTTTTATTCTCTTATTCATACTTCATAGTGTGCGTTCAATGCGATATAAGAAGAACTCGGCAACTGAATCTGCACTGAAAAAATATAATTTTTTAAATATTTAGATTTAATGTGATGATTTTGTAAAGAATTCACGCGATAATATTTGTACCTGAATCCACGCGAAAATATTTTCCCTTTTTCTATTTAATGTTAAAAAATTTTAGAAAAAAGTAGTCCTGCTTGTATAACGTTCTGTGAACTCTCCCAATATTCTAGATATATATCTTGCATTTTAACCTAAACACGTGGTGGATGAATCTTCTTGACAATCATGGCTAAAGGAAAACTACAAAAACGAAAACTTTCTGAAGTGGAAAAAGAACCAGAACCAGAATTACCTCCAGCTACTAGATCTTCAGATGAACCTCCACCAAAAAGAGTAAGTTTTCTCCTATTTTATTATATTTAATTACATGTGTCCAAAATTCATGTATCGGTATGTTTTTAGTTGAAATGGGTAAACAAACAAAGAGTATTAGTCTTTGCCTCGCGAGGAATTAACCACCGTGATAGACATTTAATGGAAGATATAAAGAAATTGATGCCTCATCATCGACCGGAACCTAAAATTGAACGCACTAAAAATTTATTTGTCGTAAATGAAATGTGTGAAATGCGAAATTGTAATAAAGCAATTATGTTTGAAGGACGTAAAAAACGAGATCTATACATGTGGATATCAAACGTTCCACATGGTCCCAGTGCAAAATTCCTTGTAGAAAACATTTATACAATGGCTGAATTAAAATTAACCGGTAATTGTTTACGTGGTTCCCGGCCACTTTTATCCTTTGACACTAACTTTAATGAAAATCCCGAGTATGTGTTATTAAAAGAAATTTTCACGCAAATTTTTGGTGTACCAAATCATCATCCCAAGAGTCAACCGTTTTTCGATCATGTTTACACATTTTCGGTTTTAGACAATCGAATATGGTTTAGAAATTTTCAAATTTTATCCGAAGATGGTGCTCTGGCTGAAATTGGACCGCGTTTCGTGTTGAATCCAGTTAAAATATTTAACGGTAGTTTTGGAGGAGAAACTTTATGGGAAAATTCACATTATATAACACCAGCCAAATATCGCCAAATGATATTAAAAAAAGCGAATAATAAGTATATGAATCGTATTACTCAAAAAGTACAAGCGGAGGCAACAAAACCAAAAGTTAGTTACAACTTAACGCCACTAAACGATATATTTGCTGGGGATCCTCTAAAAACAGCTAAGAAAATTAAAATTCAAGAAAAATTAGAAAGTGAAGCGACAGTTAATACGAATTCACCATCAGTTAGAAAAGTGAAAAAGAAAATTAATACAAAATTGGTTGAAAAACAAAATAAAATCAAAAAGAAATTTAATAAAAATAAAAAAATGAAGAAACTTAAGGTTAAAAAGAATATTACAACTTGATATTTGTATAATTTTTATTTTTCTTATTGAAATTATAAAATATAAATAGTAAATAATGGTGTATTTTGTTAATAAAAAAAACATTAAAAATTAGTTTTGTATATTATTTTTAATATTGTATGTAAATAAATAATCTTATTTCGTGTTAGTTGAAAGGCTGAGCCCGGCTTAGTTCAATATTAATTGCAATAGAAAACAATATCGAGAGCTAACTAACTAATAAGTCATCGCTTTATCGTTCTTTATGATTATTTAAGAGCTCACATCCTTTTTTCCCCTTTATAGTTTAAAATAATTAGTAAGCTTACAATTTTTTAAACACATTATACAGGATGGTATAGTAACAGCAGAAACTCGTCAAATAATAGATAAAATAATGTTAGTTCTTTAATACAATAGACCTTTTTCACATTTTTTTTGTCTTTTTTTTTTTTTAAATGAAAGTAAATGTCCTGATAAATAGGCTAATTTTTTTCCCCAATTTTTTTGGAGCCATATGACCGAGAAAACAGACAATGAAAATCATTAAAATTCAAATTAGCGAAAAAGATCCGGAAACTCACGAAGTTACACGAAGGTTGGTTTGACGTCATTTAAATTTGATAATAAAGATATATTAATAGGACTGTTGACATTATTTTACTGTCATTGCTTGTTGGATTGACATAACAGATTACGTGTGCGGTGGAGCAAAAAAAAATCGATTTAAATTATTTCAAATAATGTGACTTTTTTACAATTTTTTTCATAGTGTTTTTATTGTTAAAAATGCGTAATTTTCAAGTTACAGGCTCTACTCGACCTTTTTTTCATAAAAAATTAACAAAAAGCATTTCTGTTTTTCATGAAAAAGGTCTATTATAAAAATCGTCTTTTTTTAAGAAACAATGGTACGTCCCTTAACGTTTGCTGGGTGTCAAATTTTCTAAGAGTCAATTTTCACAGTATTTTCTCAAGAAAAATTTAATATCCTGTATCTATCTAGAAGCTGCCTTATTCTAGACTATAAGTGTATTGAGAAAAATCTATTTCAACGTTATGTATCATTTTATGAAGCTCTGCTACTATAAATTAAACCACACTGTATATTGAAATGTAATTGAAGAAAAAGTTTTCAAAAATTTTCAGTTTTATCTGTTAAACTTTTTCCCTGTAAATACAAACGCTAAATATCAGTTCTTCGTCTCTTTATGTTCAGTAGAGGAAAAAACTAATACCAGTCGTTAGTATATATTCACATTAATGTTTGGAAAACTACTCTGTAGATTCCTCAAAAATTTAATTAGTCAAAAAAAAACCGCATTAAAATCAATGAAATAGATTTGTCTCTTACACCTACCGTACTAGAAATAGGGTCTCATATTTTTCAGGAAAACAGTCACGTTAGAAAGGCGTACAATTTCGACCGAATTTAATGTGATAATAACCATTTTAAATATAGTCCAAGATAATTAATGGTCGTAGTCAGATGATACTTCGCTGCATTCGCACTTTATAAAAGCGGCCGCGCTCTCTGTTTTAGCCCCCCCCCCCCCCCCGTACATTGATAACTTATCTTTTTCTTACAGAAAAAGCATTAAAGTTTCTACCATGACTTTGAAGCCGTCATAGCTATTGTTTTTTTTACTAATAATAATAGAGAGTCGTAAGATATCTGACAACATTGTTTCTACAACTTTAAGCTAAGTTAAATTTTACGCCTTTCTAACGATACTGCCTCAAGTACTACTGTACTAGTTAGAAAAGTGAATCCCCATTTCATAGACATATACGTAAGATTTAAGAGAGAAATTGACAAAAATATTGAGTTTTTAAAACATAGAATTCCAAAGCTAGTATGCAATTTTACTGGAATGTAACTTATAAGTATTATGTGACGGAAACTTTTACGTCATGGGCTCTGGCATTATGCTATTAATTAATTAGGCTCTATCAATTCAATATTTATTATACGAATCAGTCATTAAACATTTCCTAATCAAATTACAAAAGAAATACCTTGCATAATTTCTTTTACTAAATATAAAATTTTAAATGTAAATATTCGGATTTCAATATTCCTAAATTTTCAAGAATAGAAATTGTATTTTATTCATTTATTCATACTTTTTTTGCAAAAAAAAGAAAGGGAAAATTATTGCACAAAAAATTGTAAGCCTATCCAGTAAAAGTGAACATTATATCAATATCAACAAAATTTGATCAGAAATTTTATTTTCACAAAAAAATTGATTTAAATTCAAATTGACGTATTGGCAATAAAATAAAACACAAGAGATAAACGTAATCTATGTTTGAAAAAATTTTGGAAAATCACAATATGTTTTAAAATATTAAGATAAGCTCATTTTATCCCCTCCTTAACGGCGGTAACTTCTATTCCGATAACATTAGGAGACTTTTGCTGTATAATCTTGGACAGCCTAAGAAAACTTGTTGACAATTTTGAAGGTTTATTAAATTTTAGTGTTTTGTTATTAAAACTTCGATTTCACTAGGCGAAAGTCAGACATAAATCTTGGCACGAATTCCTTTTTTTTTGCTTCGGTTTAAATCTTGAATGTTAATTATTAGAAGCGTACAATCTCAATCGTATACAGTCTGCAATTCTTTCCGATAGCTATTTTTAAATATAGACACGCATTGTTGTGTATATTTGCATGAAATGCCTACGTAAGCTTTTGTTTATAAGTATGTTTTAAAAGTACCTTTATAATAATAATATTTGTTTTCATTTTATAGAACACATTTTATGGATTAAAATTATTAGAAGTTTTTCCATTATGCTTCATATTTTAATTATATATCCTTAAAAGTTAGAAATGCATCTTGAAGTAAGTAATCGTAAAAATATTTATATATTTAACTAGAATATTATCAAAATTTTGAGCTTTTTATTGACAAAGTTGTAAAAAATATTTTATACTTTCTTGTTTTATGCGTTATAAAAACTGGCATTCATGAGGTAAATTGGAAGATCATAAATAAAAGGACAAAACTGAATGTATAAGTTAATCTAGGAGTTTCTGTTCTACTACACGAATTTTATTTAGCATAAAAAACGTTTAGCTAACAAGAACTTGATTAATTTCAACATGTAACTTTGTGCCATGCGATTACTCTAATTCTCACACTTTGAAATTTTAAGCAAAATTAAATTTAATTATTTCAAAATATTACAAATAAATATTCTATGGTTTTTGTTCAACATTTTGTTCATCGGTCTTCTTATAACTCCTAGTTTTCCATATTTTGTCATAGGAGTAGAGTACTCCGCATATAATTGGCGATAGAGTTCTAAAAATTCTAAATCCGATCTTGTTTATTAGTTAGTACCAAAAATTTTAGGCTGAAATTGAGAGTAAAAATAAATTATTATGAATGAAACGAAGACGAAATCGTTCTCTTTTCGTTGTAAATAATTAAAACTAAAAAAATAGCGCACCTTAAAAACTAATTAATACTTTTTATATTGTACTACTAAAAGAAAAATTTGTTTAAAAATAATAATAATTTGTGCATGAAAATAATTTCTCTATAAAATCTACTAAATTTTGGTTTAGAACAAAAACAATTTATATAGACAATTTCAATTCTATAAAATCTAATAAATTTTCTAACAACTAATTTTCCTATTAAAAAAAAAAATTAGTTACATAAACATATAATTAATTCATTTGAAAACGTGCATATAAAATTACTTATGGAAAACCAATGTATATAGATACCTAAAATATATTTTTGTTATTGTCTTTTGCAAATAAATGTAAACAAAATTCATTCCATTTACAAAACAGCAAGTTTAGAAATTATAAAACTATATCGATTGTGTAGTGTACAATAGACATTATATAATTGATTTTTGTAAACCTCATTTGGACGATTATAGTTCGAATTATACATAAAAAAATATAAGGGTTAACGTCATTAGTAATTTTAACTTCAATAAACATTAAATGATATAGCACTTAGTTTGATGTCTCGAATCTAGAGGCTTTACCTTGTGTATAAGTCTGTGATACATTTATATCTAATGTACACGTTTTTTTTAGATGTATTTTAATGTATTATCTCCAAGAAACCTTAGGCAAACAAAAGAAATTGTGAAATTGTTATTTCTAGTGCTAGCCTATCTCGTCGGCTTCAAGAAAATACTTCTATATAAGTACAAACGACTATATTTATGACAGTAATGATCTTAAATATGAGATCTGTAAATTACATAAGCTTTAAATTACATTCAACTATTGAAAATATTTTGTGTATGAGTCAGTCTTATGCTAGATGTGCCTAGTTTGATCGGTACTTGGAGGTCCTAAAACTATAGACACGTTATAGTAGGTAGGGTATATTTACATAACTTCAGAGCTATGTTCTTTTGAATCTAAAGTGATAAAAACAGAATTGAGGTAATTGCTTATGTTTACGTAAAACGCAATAGATCAAGATAACTTTAAACTCAAAAAAAAAAATTAGAAGATTTGAAACAAAATTTATAGAAAAAGTCTATGATTTCATATTTCGTTTCCAGTTTTTATAAGATACATATATCGAAAAGATATAGTTTAAAACAGTCTTTGTTTATGAAATTGTTTATTTTAGCTTTTTGGTGTTTTATTTTGGATTTCAAAAGTTTTGTTCATAAATATAAAAGTTTAAATTAAAAATAAGATACTAAGGTACACAAAATATTAAGAAATATGTGTATTGTATGTGATGCACCCACAGAATTTAATTCTAATGTCTAATGATTTTCAATACAACTCGCATATGCATAAAAAATCACACCCAAACAGTGAACAGGTACAAACAAATTGTGACCACGTTTCTAAACGTTACATATAAAATAATTTTGTAAATGGAATGAAAAATAAAAATATCTAGTTCATTTTAACAAATTGTAAAGATTGTCCGCGGCTGTATAGCGTATTTTGCAATTTATTGTAAAAATTGCATGTTTTTTGTTCATAGTAAAAATTTTTATATCGTGTGCAAATCAAAATCTTTTTAATCATTTGCCTCTCTGATTGGTTCTAATTCTGTTTGCTGCCTCTTTTGCCGATCTGCACTACCATTTGTTGATTCCACTTGCATGCTATCACCATTTTGACAACGGCACAAGTATAATGAATCCAATACCATCTGTAATAGAAATACATTTATATTAAAAAAAATTATGTCGCAAATAAGTAACACCTACAGTTAGCCATAGGTGATATCATTAGCAAGCAGATTTTCCTCTGTTAGTTTTGTTATTTGTTAAGATGTTTTTTTTTTTTTTAAATTCCACTATTAGCTTACTTTGCCAGGACTATTTCAGTTGGTCACCTAAAAGCCAAATTCGAGTACAAAATCGCGGGTGACAGTTACATTAAGTTGGTGGATGCCTTAAAAAATAATAAAAGTCACAGATTCTTGACGAACGAGAAATTTTACTTTGAGGAATTTATCCACGATTAACATTATTTTAAATTAATTCTTCGTCTTTGGAGTTTTTTTTTTTTATTAATTCTATTGATTACACTGGTTTATATTCTGAGAAAATCTGCCGATTTGCAACTTTTTGAATGACGTGTAAATAAAATAATATAAAAATTAAATAGTACTTACTTCGTACAGAGACAGAATGCAATGTGCAATAAAGAATGCAAAAATACATGTCACAAGAGTGGGAGCTGCATAAAACGTAAGTTTTTCATTTCGTTTAAAGAAATATAATCCGACAGTTCCAGTAATCGCAGTAACAAAACATTTGCCTAAGAATAAAATAAAATCGCCAACACTATTAATTGTTGCCACTGTTAACGCATTTGCAGACAGAACTTCGAATGCCTATTAAAAAGATTAAAATTATAAAATTTTTAATTAAAAAGTATCATAATATTATTACCGTAGCAGCGGCCGAACAAAACGGTACACCATCTATAGCAATAACAGTATACGCATTATGATTTAAATATCGAATAAAACGTTCTAAACAATAAAAACAACAAATACAACATCGTAAAAAGCATTTCGCTATCTCACTTCCAGCATCATTATGTTTTTGTAACCTAAATTGTAAAAAAAATGTAATTATTTACTCTCAAATATATTTAATTAACGTTCAGAGAAACTTACTTTGCATATAAATACGTTAAAATCAATCGTGGAATTTTGAAAAGCGTAATTAGAAATGAACCTTTTGCAACTGATCCCAAATGGTATTTCATTAACTTGCAAACAGCGTAAGATACATGATCACTATTTTTGTATCGATTCCTAAAAATACACAAAGTAATGGATTCAAAATTTCGAGTTAATTTTATTGCTTTAAGAAGTTTGTTAATAATTTTAGTAGAAGCTTTTAATTTTTTTAAACATGAAAATTTTTATATCCAATGATATTGAGAGTTAGAAAATTTTAAATTAAGTTTATTTTTTCCTGTTGCCATATTTTGTTATTAAATACTGTTTAAAGTGATCACTGAATTATTACAAAGAAATTAAAAAAAAAAAAGAAGCATATTCTAGTCCTGTTTAGTCTGTAGCCTCTTTAAATTTCTTAATACATTTTTGTTTAAATATGGATAATTTTAATCATCTAACAATTTAATGAATTCCGATGTATTATTGCATCCACGTTCAAACGTGTTCTGAGCGGTTTTTTAGCTCCGTCGTTGTTAAAGTTGAAATAAAAAATTTGAAGAACTATCATTTTCTGAGTTAAAAAGCTCCAGGAATTTTTCATTTTTCATGGTACTTCAATATTACCCTTAATTTTCATTGCATAAAACTATTAAAAAGGTATAATTTGGATACCCTGTAATTTGAGTTCACAGTTTTTAAGTTTTTTACAATATTTTTCTTCTTTTATTTAAGCTTCAGGTTACACTTGGATAATGAAGGTGATGGTAAATTTTGTGGACTAAGAAAATAATATGTTACTTATGGCTAAAATTTAAAAAAAATGATTTATCCAATATAACCTTAGCTCAGAAATAAAGACAGGCTGGAAAACCTTTAAAAAAACCCATGAATTTGGAAAACAAGCTATTGAGACACAGTTGAAAATATTATGTTAGAAAAATACCTATAAAACCAATGTGCCACAGCTCCAGCAATAACCATTGATTGACAAGCCATTATAAACTCTGCAGTCCAAATAAGGCCAATAAAATAAACCCACCACATATATTTAACCCATGTTGGATCAGCGAACTTCACTAAAGTATAAGCTGTTAATTAACATTTATTTATTAAAATAGGAAGAAATTTTAAGATAGGAAAAAGATATTTGGAACATTATTTACTTTTAAATTCATTTGCTGCAATATTTCCAGTAGGAGTAACACCGCTGACAGTTGGTTTAGTGACAGGGAACGAACCAAATGTATCACTATATGGGTTTAACTGGTCAATATTCATGTAATTTGATGTTGCTAAACATAACTGTAAATTTTTTTAATGTAACATTTATACTTCGTTATATTTTCAACAAAAAAAGAATAAAGGAACATGGATTAAGTCTGGAAATAAGGGGAAATGGAAATAAATAACATACAGAAGAAAACAAAGAAAAAAACAATAAAATTAAACTCACAACGACTAATAACCAAAATCCAAAGAATATTAAAAGCACAACAAATGTAATTAATGGTTGTAAAAACAATCCTGGAACGGCTCCTAAACATTTTGCTGTTTCCTTGAATAGTTCAGCTAGCACATCAACTCGTTTACACATTGCCAACATTAATAATAATAAAATGATCTGGAAATTAAATAAAAGTAATGCCCATAAATAACAAATATGCATTTTTTCTAAAAACAGACGTGGCCATGTAATAAGCCCCACTTACTGTATGTACTTACTGTAAATGGTATAATTTATTAAAAATTATTACTATAAATTTAAAGTTAATGCCATAATAAAAATTATTCTTTAATTAAAAAATTTCTAAGAATACAAGTGATATTTATAAAATTAAAAGAAAACTCGACAAATAAAATTTTTCTTTGTAGCTCTCTCCAAACTGAACCAATTTTCTTGAAATATATCTTAGAACACTCTTCATTAAATTACCTTTCAAAAATGAAAATCGGCTCATCCATATAGGAATTACGATGCCACAGACAGGCAGACAGACAGAGACACACAGACATACACACACATAGTGGTCAAACTTATAACATCTCTCTTTTTCGTTGGGGATTAAAAATTTACCGTAAAATATCGACAGCGAGGTAAAAGCGGACTATTCTTACGTCTCCATCATTTCCCTAAATATTAAGATAGCTGTAGAACTCTTAATTGACTGTAGAACACTTCCTGATTGAGGTTATCAAGAACGAAACGAAAAAGCTCTTTACCAAATTTTTATATAAGACCTTATTTTCGATAAATTGTTATTGGAAAAATTAAAAAATCCATCTATTCAAAGAGCATTGAAATTAAGTGAACTTATTAGGCAAACACTTGTTTCTATAGAGGAGATTACCAAAAAACTGTAAAATAATTTAATTGCTAAACTGTCAATAACTTGAAAACGAGACGAGAGCTTTACGAAAAAGTCACAAAGGACCTTTTACCTGAAATGACTCAAAAAACGTAGGGTAGATTTACTTGGTTCAAAAACTTCTCGATTTTTAATTAATTGACAGTTTAACAATTAAATTATTTTATAGTTTTTGGCAGAACTCTCCATATAAACAAGCCTACTTTCAGTGCTCTGTGAATGGGTAGATTTTTAATTTTTTCAATGACAATATATCGGAAATTAGGTCTCAGATCGAATACTTAGAACTTCGGGATGTTTCTTTTCAAAGTATCCAGATTTGGAGTTTTTTTGGAATAGAAAGGAGTAACTGTTTGTTTAGATAGTCTGATTTCTTATTGTTCATTGACTAATGTAGTGGATTCCTTGGTAAAATATTTTTTTTTACGGTTACTTTGGTTGCTTTATTGGATTTTATAGTAGCCATTTAGCTTAATATCTTGCTTTTTAGCTTGCGTCTTTATATACATACTTGGCATTAAGGAATATATTTACCCAATTTTTAAGTGTATTAGACTTCGTACAGAATGTTCAATAAATATCGCATCTCTTTCCAATATCCTAAATAAAAGGTTTTAGAGGACTATTGCAAAAGTTGTTTGATTCAACGAAAGAAATCTGATGGTAGCCTTAACTTTGACCTTGATCTACAGGTTATTGTAAAATTTTGATATTTTGTTCGAAATATTTTTGGATACCGAATGGATTCGGTAAAAACTTTATGTAAATTTCGACTTATAATTATTTCGGATATCATTTTCCTCGAAAGATCTTAATTTCTTAAATCAGAAAGGAGGTCAGAAATTTTTTTTTTAATTCTGTATAAACTCTGATACTTTTTAAAATTAATAAGGTGAATTGGGAGCTTTGATATTTGATATAGATACCTTTTATTTTATTATTTTATTGTTGATTCTTATCAAGACTTGAATACGTGGTAAAAATTTGATGCGTGTATCCACTTTGTTCACATTTTTTAATGATAACTTGTCCTGTCAATTAGGAGCTAACTTACTTTTTAGTGATAATAATAATAATAATAATAAAACATAAGAGGAGTGCCGCAAATGGGTCCCTAGCACCTAGAACAAAGGATCCTCTATGCCCCCCTTGAGAACAACCTGTCACCCGAAGGCGAAACGTTTGCGGGGACTTTTTAGTGAGTAACAAAGAAAAAAATTTTGTATCATACTTACGGTACAAACATTTTTTCTTTTTAGTCTCTCTCTCTCTCTCTCTCTCTCTCTCTCTCTCTCCCCCTCTCTCTCTCTCTCAATAACTGTATTGTCCTAATGCGGTCATTATAGGACATTCTAATTGTCGCATCTTATATTCTAAATAAATTTAAAGTTTACTTACCGTTATCACAGTGGCAATTATAGAATAGGTCAAAAATGCTGATTCATTTCGAACAGATTCTAGCAACATTCGACCTTCTGGTGTTACATCTAACTTTCCCTTAATTTCAAAATATGTGTACCATAAAAATCCAGTGCCACCAATACTTGTAACACATACTAAAATCATTATAATCACCGATACTAACGTAGCTAATAAATGTAATATCGATACAGTGAATAAGGCCATAACTAAAAAAAATTTTTAATCAATTCGACTTATTATTGAAATTTTTCAATTTAATCTACAATGAGAGATGTGAAAATCTTTCTAAAAATAACAAGAAAAATCTACGCAGTAGTAGCAAATTTTTCTAAATTTTCTTTCAATTATGTTATCTTTAAAATCAATTTTGGTTAGAATAAAAAACAAGAAGACATCGAGTAGGGTATACTACGGTATTTAAACACTCCTTATAACAAAGTTAACTATCAGAAAGAAGTAAGCAGCACTAATGATAGACAAAGTCGGTGAAAGTGCATAGAAAATTCTGGACACTCAAAACCTTATCCGCGAACCTTTGTAAAATATTGAAAAGAAAATTTCTAGGGATAATTTTTTGAGGATTGAATGATTAAGTAGGTATGAGCATAATTATTGAAATAAAAACAAAATTTGCCATAGCTAAAGCATTTGAAAAGAATGAAGCAGGGGAGTGATACAAAAAAACAATTTGAATAATTTCTCAGTGAATGTTTACTTATCCAAATATCATTTTTCTGTCATGGCAATGTCGTTTGATTTACACCACGGATCTAGTAATTATAGTAGGGATGTAGTATATTGTCCTACTTTAGACGAGGGGGATGTATCACTCAGGGGGGAATGTGCCTACTTTTGATTGGCTGCGGCTCTCATTTGCGGGAAATTCAAATAGAACGATAATATTACGTGTGTTTTAGATTTTGATATTTCTATATCCATGGTTTTAGATTGCCTCAAGCAATATGCCTGCTTTTGATTGGCTGCGGCTGTTCGCACTCTCAATTGCGGGAAAATTTAAATGGGTAACGAATTCTGCGTGTGTTAAATGTATTTTTTTAAATACAATTTAGAAATTAATTGCAAATATAATATTTTTAACTAATTACCCTTGGATGAAGGAATATACCTTTAATATTCCTATGACCGACTAATTACCTAAAGAATATATCGTAAATAATTCGTAAAATAATAAAAATAAAACTTCACTTATTTAAATTAAGATTAGGTTCACGGGTAAATAATTAAATACATAAATAAGTAATAATTTCCCCAAATAAATTTTTACATTAATTTCATATTTTAAAAATTCTATAATACGTTGAAATTTAGTATTGAAAATTAATCGAAGTATTTTCGAGATATTCTTAAGCCTTCTTTTGAATGTCATTAGTTAACTTATAATAGTTGTAACATTAGGATTGAAGATTGAATATTCACTTAATTGAATAGAATATTGTTGCGTTTAAGTTACTTATATCGTTGAAAAAATTGTTTTAAAACAAGCATAAATACTTCACGTATTTATTTTTCTTTACAAATTTTACTTTTCTTTTGAATATAAGATTATTTATTTATGTTGTCCACACACGTCAACCATATGTCAAACATGTTTCCTTTGAAGAAGAAGGCTTTGAGCATACTTTCAGCATGCACCTAGTTAACAGCCAATAAAAAGTAGGCACAATGATACCCTGCCTCTTCCCCCTGAGTGAGACTCGCCCCACTCGGTTATACTCCACCCCTTTTAAAATATTCCTATATTCATGATTTACACACATCTCATCTTCTACTCCGATATTGATAATGTAAAGATTTCACGGTTTATTTATTTATTTATTTTTTATACAAATGATAAAGACTATAAAACTGAGACTGCGTTTTCGTGTATTTTGGGGCAGGAGGTACTATTAAAGACAAGCCTTTGTATAGATAATAATTCCAACTCTTTTTAAAATCCATTTTAAATTAAAGGTAAAGTGATTGACTCATATGGCACTTATCAAACATTTTAAATTTTGTATTGACATAAATAGCGATTAAATTTAAGAAATATTTTTAATCGTTTTATTTCGAATTAAACTAAATTATCGGGGTAGACTAGAAATAAATTTGAAAAAATCCCAACAATTGATGTGAAATTTTATCATCAAGTTGTGTCCGGAATGGAAACCGCTCTAGTTAAAAGAATTCTATGAGAATTAACCTATGTGACGTAAAAATTAAATTATTTCTTCTAGAATAATAACTTCAAAAACAAACTTTCGCCACTGTGTGGAAGTTGAATTGTTTTTACTCAACTGTTCTGCTTTGGCTAGCTTGGTTATGTAACGAAAATCACATGTTTTCTTAGTTTTAGAACAAGTTCTTATGAGTTTATTTTTCGAATTTTTTATCTATTTGTTACATCATTTAAATGGAAAATATGGCACCTCACATAAAATGGTATGGCACTACATAAATCTTTAATTCTCACAGCTCTCATAAATAAATAAAAATTAATATTAAAAAAAATATTTACTTAAAGCAAAGACAGATAAAAATAATAATTCTTTCCATGTATTGTACAAGTCACCTAAAATTTGTTCTAAAGTATCCCAGCTATTTAAAAGACCATAAAAATCACGGAGAACTGATTCAGCAATTTCTTTAACTGGCTTTGGAACGCACCGATTTAAAACTGGAATACTATTAAAAAAATTTTTTTAAAGAGAACTCCTTATCAGTCTTGTAGATATAATTTACCTTTCATAAACAGGTAATTTAGGACATGGTCCCATTGTTGATGTTAAGGCATCTTTTTGTATGGGTGTCAATTTATCTAATTCATTAAAATTAAAATCATATCTACATAAATTAGTTCCAGTTTCCTTATAAAATGACCTCAAATCTTCTAATGTATTCAAGTTGCGTGTGGGACATTGTTTAACACAAATTTTAATTGTTTTGCGCAGCTCACGAATATCCATAAAAAATAGAACACTAAAATTTAATTTATTAGCTATTTATCGTTAAAATTGCAAAGTTTGGAAAACATACGATTTATCAGTCATATCTAAACCGGTTGGTTTCATCTGACCAATTTTTGAATTCTTTGTTCCACAAGTATTTCCAAATGAGTCATACCCATTAATTAATCGTTGAGGACTTCCATAAACAAAGGCAAATGCAGCAATTAAAATCTAAACAAAGAAAAATTAAAATTAAAACAAAATCTCTTTAAAAAATAGTCATTAACACTAACCATTAAAAACCAAAAACCGATAAAAAGGCATAACCACAATACATCGGTACATCCTCGCACTGTAGGAGCTTCTTGACTATTTTCGGCCTCCACTTTTGAGACACAACAACCCATTTTTAAGCAATTTTTTGCACTTTTTACCTGATTTTCTTTAAACAATTAAAATATCATTTTTGACATTTACTACTTAATTTGAATATTTCAAACTTCATACAACACTAAAAACAAAACAAGGTGTTGCATATTTAATTAACAGGGATTTTTTACTTAAAATTAAATACACTAAATTTTATAAAGACTAGTTAGCATTAACAATTATTTTTTATAAAGGCTGAAAACATTATTATATACTTGAGCTATTTTATCGAGGCCAATTTTTTGAATTTTAAAGTGTGCTTTCGAGCCTAATAGTACAATTTAATTGATTCGAATTTATATTTTTTCTAAATATAAGTTATTTTAAATAAAAATTAAAATATTCAATTACTTAAATTAAACTGTTGTGCTTTATAAACGTACTTTGTTTTTTAAATGTTGACTTCGATAAAATTTGGGTAAAATAACTCAAGTATATGTCAAATAAGAGAGACCATACTACACTAATTGAATTTTAACTAAATTTTTATTTCAAGATTTAGTCTAAAATATATTATCTCATTTACTTCGCTTATATATCTTATCCTGGTTTATTAAGTTCTGAAAATTTAACATTGAAATTCAGAAAGTTGATTGAATTTAAATTTTGTAACAAGACCATAGGCATTATAGGAACAAAGACTCGAGAGCTACATTCTTTTATGTTTTGGAAACATTCAAAAAAAGCCACAGAGATGTTTCAGATAATCAAAACGGAATTCTGCTCACAGTTTTGCCAGAGTAAACTATATTTTGTAATAGTATAAGTAAATGCCACTTATGCAGGCATTAATTGGTTTTAGTAACCACCATTAATAACTTTTTACCTAATGTGATTATTGTTTTGAGTGAAAAGACCTAGATTTAGATTTCGAGGGAGAAGTTAAAAAATGTTACCTAGAGAATTTTAGATTTCACCCCCAGCCAACCCAACTTTGAAATTTCAAATAGCAACCCCTACCTTGTTATACAATCATTTGAAAGGACATACAATTCTCTCTTCAACCATGATAAAAAAAATGAAATCGATCGATTGGTTTTTAAGATAGATTTCCATAGAAGAACGAATTTTTGTAAAAATTTTGAAGAGAATATATTTTCAGAAAACTGACCTTGAATTAAATTTATTTTCGAATCATATCTAATTTCTAACATAAATAAAATTTTTACTGATAAAAAGTCATAATCATATTTTTAGTGGTGACTAATGCTTGAAATTCTAACTAGAATGAGTATACTAACTAATTTATTAATAAAGGTTATTCTAGGGAAAGATAAAATTACGATACGGATAAAAGTTTTTACAAAACAATATGCCAGGGTTTAAAAGAAGGCAGAAGACTGTTTAAGTTTTCGAATATGTTATGAAATAAATTTCAGTGCCATGATTATTTCAAAATATACAGGATTTTAAATCCAAAGCGCCAATTTTGCTTGGAAAGCGAATGTCTTGGCCCAAAAGCTCGTACCGGAATTTTTTATAGAGCATTTTGTAAAATAATTTTTTAAATTTTGGTAAAAGGGGTTAAACAATTTTTGAGCAATAAATTCCAAAACTAGAAATGAAAAATTTTCAAATGAGCTACTGCGATTCCATTTTCGATGATTTTTCGCGATACAACTGTTTAAGTTTTTAGTAAAATTTTGTGTTTAAAAAATTTCCCTTCCTTGAATACTTTGGTTGAGTATGATTATCATCCAATATCACAAAAATGAAATATTTTGAGCTAATGTTTATATGAACATTTTTTCTTATTTTTATGATAAGAATCGCTGATGGAATCCAAAAAAACATTCACTATATTTTTTATCGAAACTTGATCATCTCGTATATCTCGAAAACGAAAAGGCTATAATCAATATAGGTGAACTTATTTTTTGACAAGGAATCACGACTTAGGTAAACTTTTTAGAAATATTAATGGGAACAGAATTAGCAATATAATGATCTTGTTTTTTAAGCAATATTTGTAGAAATTGTAATTTAGTCAAAGATAGTATTTTTTCATTTCCCTAATCTCTAAGGAATCTCTGATACATACTCGCAAAACTACCATCACAGCTTGAACGGCCCTGTAGAAATAGTTCTCAATAATTCTCTGGCAAATTTTTATCCTAAAATTAAAAAAAAAAAAAAAAAAAACTGAAAGCTTCACGTAAATTTTATGAAACTAGTTTTCATTTCTGTTAATTTTAATTAAAAATTGTTTTTTTTTTCGTCCAGTTGCGTTTATTTTAATAGCCACTATAAAAATTCTAGTAACTAAGAAAACATGTTGGCGCAGCTTTTATTTAGTACATCGCAATCAGAAGTAGAATGTACAAATATTTAAAACGAATGTTTTGTATTTTTATCAGAAATCTCTTTTGGCTCAGGTTTATGCTCGAAAATCGATTGCATTGAGTTTTTAAAAATACCTATAATACTTTTGATAGCGATAATACCTTACGTTATGGATTCTAGATTTTTATTAATTGAATCATAAAAATTTTTTAATAAGCATATCAAAATTTACTATAAAAATATGTATTTATATTTTAACAATTGTTTTGAATTTATATGTACAGATATTATCAAATATTTACATTTTATTCATTTATAAAATGATAGTCAAATAATGCACATTAGTATAGTTAAAACTATTATCTTAAATATTTGTTTTACTTATCAGCCACTGCACACACGAATTCACATATTAAATTTTATTTGCTGAGCTGTTTATATACAATTCAATTGATCGTGTGAGCAGCAGTTAATTTTATTATATAAATATTAACAGCATTGTCTAAATCAACTGTTAATTTAATTATTTATAATATGTTAATCCAATTTTCATGTAATTAAATTTTATCATTTTCTATGTTAAAAATTTAAATATACAAAAATAATTTCCAAGTAAAAGAATAGAACTGAGATATATTTGCTATTGTGAGAAACGCTTAAGCATGTCTGTTACTATTGGTAACATAATTTTTACTTCTCCAGTTATTAATGCAGTATTTAGATGTTAAGTATTGCAAAACATATTTTCATAATTTATAAACCTCCTGTAATTTTACTAAAATCCGCAGGAATTTTTTCAAAACTAATCATTGCTCTTTATTAAAAAATTCTTTGCATAATGGATACTTTTATATTTAAGATCTATGATTATTCTAGACTAATACAGTTTATGTAATGCATTAACGTATAACATATTTATGTTAGAAGTTAGGTTATTTTATAAAAGTTATATAATTAACTTGAAAATAACGTAACATTGAAAACAACGTGTTGATCCGTTGTGTTACTACAACACACCAATAAAATTTAACTTCTTGTTCTGGGATATAAATGTTATGCAATACTTCAACATTCACTTATTCAACTTTCGCATATGATGTCATGGTAAAATACTAACTCATTAGACTGAAGTCTCATTAGTTATATCACTTATTTCTGTAAATATGCTTGATTGAACAAAGTAACGCACTTTCGTTCTACAAAATATCAAAAGTTTATTTAGCCTAAATTTACAACAGGGTAGTTGACTGATTTTTTAAATTTTTAATTTAGCGGTCATATTTTAAACATGAATAAGCAAAAATTAATCACAAATTTGTAGTAAAATTATAGGTAAAGCTTTCTGACATAACTTTTAAGCAATCAAATTTAGGGGTATTAAAAAGTTTTATTATCATTTGTAATGAAAATATTGCTATTGAAAAATTGCGTGTATAAATAAATTGCTTCAGTTTGGATTTTATGACATATTCTAATTTTTTTTATCATAACGAATATAAACACGAACCTGTATTTCTCAAGTGGACACATTATCACATAAACTTTCGAGATGATATAGCGGCGCGGCTTGTAGATTTATTCATCCTTATAAATTACTTTAAGCAGTAAATATTAATTTATTGAAATGTTTAAAATCATTGCATAATTTTATGATGTATCCATTTAGAAATTGCAATCTTGTAGCATTCTATAAATATAAATAAAAGGAGGATTTAAATAAAGAATATTTTCTGTTAAAAATTGTAAATAATTAAAAGTACTATGTAAAAATTATCAGAATGAAATTCCATGAGTATAAAAAAATAAATTTTATTTACAACATCGCCCAATAAAATAATTTCGTTTTTACAAAACTATTTGTTTCTACATCTTTAATAGTCAACTACTCTATTGTTTAATTTAATAATTGGATCCACAATCCTAAAATCGTTTATTGTATTTTAAACATAGGCGTAGTCGGGGCGTTTGATTAAGTCTTTCTAATTCTTGTGTATCTCTGTTTATTCTTTTATGAATTTCAACTTTCACAACACGTGATTACGCCTTTCGCCTATAATTTTAAAATAAATATTAAGCATTATACATATATCAAAATAATGGGAATTGAGATCATTTTATTCATCTAATGGTAAATAAATTTAACTACTTCCCATTCTTTCGAAATTGAATCCACGTGTAATTTCATTTGATAGTAAAATTTAAATCGTATACACAAAGATGGGATCAAATGAACGTCATAGTTTGCATTCGTTAAAACTATTGAATTTCAACGTTTTTTATTTAATAAAAATTTTTTTTTAACTTTATTTCTGTAGTTTTGCTTGTAAAATAGAATTGACTTTTATTTTGAAAAATAATAATCCCCTGTTTTGATTCGGCCGTATAATATTATCGATATTTTAATATGCTAATTTTACCATCCGAACAATTAGCAGCCTGGTTACAAATTATATATTTCACAAACACATTTTTATGAATAAAAGCCATTTCAACTGTATCATTTGGCAATAGTTGATAGCAAACTTATATCGTATCTTAATAATCAAAAAAACATTCCATAATTACAAAATACACGAATGTGTGAATCATAAAATTTCCACCATCTTAAAGGACCTCATTTTTAATTAAACCAAAAAAAATTTCTTTACTATACTTATTTAAAAAAATAAATATCAATAATTATAGCTTAAATTATTTTAAAAAAGTGTTAAAGACTTTGAACAATAAGATTCATTTTGCGCTACACTATAGGTCATGAAGGTTATAAAGAAGGAGAACGATCGCTATGTACTAAAGCATTAGCGCACCTGTCCCTGAAAATTTGTAGAATTTATAGTTCATTTTCAGCCACCAGCCGCGCTGTGTTAATGATACAACTTAGCGATCCCAGCGCCTCACTTATTTTTTCAAAATATTGGGGACAATATTTTCTATTGCGATCGTTTTCCTTCTTTATAACCTTCATGCTATAGGCTGTCATATCATTTAACGATTAAACGATGGTCTTGGATTTAGTTAACATCATTTAGGAATTTAAAAGATCTATAATTAAAATTCCAGCAATACATTTGAATAATGCAGGTACTCAATTAAGAAAATTATTTCAATATATGTATTCAAATTTTACACGAGGTTGGCACGTTTTAATTAACTAATAATTTAAATCTCACTCATAAAATCACTTCCGTATCTTAAATTCTTTTTCGACTAGAAAATCAAATATATATTTCTTTACAATGAAGTTTTTCTTTATACAAAACTATAAAAAGTTTTATTTTTGTGAAATTATTTCGTTAAATGACGTTTTTAAACTTGATTAATTAATTAAAAATAAGCATAAATAAATTGTCAACCTTGAAGATAAAACTGTAATATTACAAATTCATGTTAATTTAAATAATATTCAAATAATATGTAATCTATTTTTAAAATCTCAAAAAATTTATATCTCATAACACGCTCAGACTGGTTTCACATTGGTGGGTGGCATAGTTACGCTACTGAATTGTACATGAAATAATAAAATCACTTTATTCATCTGCCTTTGATAATGATGAATATATTATTAAACGAGGAACCAATTAAATTAAGATAAGATTTATTTCATTAGACGATGCGGTTTTTTGCATTAGGTTCTAAAAGGTATTTATAAAGTTTGTGAGAAAGGCAAATTATGGGGAGATAATTTTCCTCGTTTTTGCATTAAACAATGCAATTTTTCGGATGCAAAAAATGATTATTCCATCAAATATACCAAATGGACTAAAAATGGTAACTCAGGGGTTTTGAGGGTCGCGGTTCCTCGGAATGCCTGGGGACCTGGCCATCCTGATTTCAAAAGCAGAACTTAAAATATATAATAAAATGCTTGTAATGATTATGAAACGAAAAGATATCAAATTAAATTTTTTTTAATTCATTTCTTATCATTATTTACTATGCTATATGTAAAAACAATGCATTTTTTAATGCACAAACGAGGAAAATTATGTCTTCATAATTTGCAATGTTCACAAAGTTTATAAATACCTTCTAGAACCTAATGCAAAAAACCGCATCACGATTCATCTTACTTTAGAAATTGTCGCGGTAAAATGATAAATTTCCTCGTCTAATACTAAAAATTACTCTCCAACATATAAAAGTTTTTGATGTAAATAATTATCTACGATAGTGTCGTTGACGAATATATACTTGGCTCCCCAATATAAAACCAATCTTATTATAATTATTTAAAAAAGCGTACTCATCAAAAAACGTTAACACTTCATTATCTTCGGGTCTAGTAGTTCACACTTTGTTTCATTTACAATGTTTTATAAGCAACCTTTAATGAGTGAAACATTTTTAAATATCCACTTCAAAAAAATAACCACTACTGTTTGTTGGTGCTTTCATTGTCTCCATCTGCTGTTTCATCATTTCTTTCCAATTTCGTATAAACAAGTTATTATCAAGATAAAAAATCCATGTACCCAGACAACCAGTTCAAATGTTCAAATTATAATTCTAAAGTCATATAACAAAAAAAAAATTGAAACATATTATTTGAATACTTGCTAAAAAAATTAAATAAAGCTTAAAAATACTGATTTAAAATTTTTTAAATATCTTATAAGATAGATAAATCGGATCTATATAATTTTTCTATTTAATTCGATACTATAATACATATTTTACACAGACATTACTAAAAATTTAATAATATTAAAAAATATTTTTAATTGTTTTACAATAATTGTTTTTTAATTGTTTTTTAGTTAAAATAATATATTAAAAATATACAGTAAAACTTCTTTTAACTTAACAATCTTCCACAAAACTGTTGAACTGTGTATTATAATAATATATTTTAGACATCTCTGATGAGTATATTTCCCCCTAATTAAAAGTACTTTTATACATAATAAATTAAGGCCGAAAAAATACCCCTCCTAATTTTGCATTTTAATTAACGTATTTCGTTATTGGAATTACTTTTTTCCTGTTTTTTTTTTAAAGCCTGTTTACTTGTCTTTCATGACTAAACGAACCAATATTGATGAAATTTGGTATGGGGATATCTTGAACCGAGAAGATAAACGTAGTCTGCTTTATTTTCGGAAAATCAATTCCAAAAAGTCTGAAAAGTTTTATATTATCGCGTATTCATTAAATTACAAAACAACATTTGCAATGAAATCGAGCTAATATCTGAAATTTTAAGAAAGATTACGAAAATTTTTTGGAAAGAGCAAAATGTTGTGAAGCATAGAATGGCAACCACTTTCGAGGTATAATTTTCTACTAAATCAAAAATGCTGTCTACTAGTATATGTATGACGTCTTATTTATCAAATTGGGATGCTATGAATATAAAAAACAAGCTTCAATTCGTATTTAACAAATTACAAATAAAATTCGTAACAATTTTATGCGCTTGTTTCATTTTATAAATATATTAATTATTGCATTAAAACAATTATTGCTTAATATTAGAAAATATAGAGTTTTTTAAAAGTGACAAAATTAAACGATTATATGATTTGTTACGAAAAAAACAATTAAATTATGTAAAAGAAAAAATATAAAAATTCTTAACTTTTACTTTAGCAATTTATCCTTAGCTTTAGCAATTTAATTAGTGGGATATGGACAATACCGTTTAATCACTTTTAGAAAACTAATCGAAATAATAGTTCTAAATTAACGGATTAATAAACAAAATTTTAATAACAATTTATGAGTATGTCCTCTTTTTGGTAAGAGAAATTTAACTATTATTTTAAAATAGAGTAATTGCTAACTTTAATTTAATTGAAACCATAAAATTCTTTTGAATTTTTTTTTTTGTCTTAGCTAAAAGTTTTTGTCTTATCAAATTTTGACATTTAACAATAATTTCTATGCTTAAAAATTCATTTCTTCAATCAAAACCACATACATCAAAATTTGTTTCAAAGCATGTAAATTCCAAAAAAAATATTCACAAATTGAATTCTTTTTCATTTTTGAACAATAAAATTATGGGCTTGTAAAAAGTTTTTAGTTCGATTTTGATTTTCGACCAAAATGGATATAATGCCCAAATTCGCTTCAAAGCATATACATTCCAAAAAATATTTCCATAAATTAACTTATGTGCTTTTTTTCAAGGGAACGGTTATTCTTAACATTTACCCAAAATGTTATTACATTCTACAGAAAAGTGGGTTTACGGACGCACTTCCTTGAATACGCTATTTATTCAGAAGCACGCAAGTTAGCAAATACTCTAATGAAAATAGATACTTCTTCTTTAATAATATCCGTTAGCAAACTATTTAAACATACTGTTTCTAAGTAATTTGCATTACTAAATGAAACAAATAGGAACAGTACCTTGAAAATTTGTTTAAAAAAAATTTCTAAATAATTACGTCGTATTGTTCGAAATAAATAATAATTAAAATAACTTTAGTTACAAATTCAACTAAATAAAAATGTTTTATAAACATTCATTATACAAACAATAATTTACTATTACTGCCTGAAAAATTGTATACAAAATTACTTGAATGGTTTGCACTACCATTTAATGTAGCATTCGCATATCCATTCTGCTGTTGATTATGAACATTACTGCTGTTTCTGTGGTCGTTATTATTGATGTAGCCATTGGATGGTAGTATTGAGTAACCAGTATTCTTTTGCCAATTTTGTTGACTAAATGGTAATAATGTTTTTGTTTTTTCTACTTTTCTTTGATCATATTTGGCCTAAAAATAAAATAAAATAAAACTTAATTACAATTCTTGCAGTACAGTGTATAAATATCACTAAAAAAAACAAAAATAAACGAGTGACAAAAGTAAATAAGATAGTTAATTGTTTAATTACTCTACATATACTAGGATTCAAATTTCCTAATAGTTAGTAAGAATAATATATACATGAGTAGTTTTATCGAGGCAAATATTTAAAAAAACCAAAGTACATTTTTAAAGAGCACAGTTTAATGTAAGTAGTTCGATTTTTTAATTCTGATTTAAAATAATTTATATTTAGCAAAAATATAAATTCGAGTCAATTTAATTGTACTATTAGGCTCGAAAACACACTTTAAAATTCAAAAAATTGGCCTCGATAAAACAACTCAACATAATAAGTATTTTGTTTAAATTAGATTTTTGAATTGAAGTTGTGCAAATCAAAAACTTTATTACTTTAATAAGATAAGATTCATGTTGTTCGTACGCAATGCCACTTTTTAAGTAGAAATCGGTGCTAAAATTTCAGTCATAAGAAGTAATTAGATCACTTTATAAACACTGCTACTAAAATTACATTCAATATTTCTTAGCGTTACTAACTTCAGACTAAATTTCATTTATCCTTATGTATCATTTATATATAGAATTTAATAATAGTGTTTCATTTTAAATGAATCATGTACTTTTCTTCTAAAGTTTACATTATTGAAAAAATGTTATAAAGGTTCATCGTTTGATGAAGGGGGAAATATATTACGCATATCAGTTTTTGAACTAGTGAAGGCGTTCAAGGTGGAATGAAGGTCAATTTATTGAAAAAATTAATACGTGTAATATGTTTCCCCCTTTAAATGAATCAATTTTTATACGAAAATTTTTAGCATGAAACATAAATTTTTAAATATATCTCTGTCTGTATAAATTTCTTTTTAAATTACTACTATGAACGTTTTTGTCTGAAATATTATAAAAGTAGTAAATGAATATTTACGACTATTTCTCATATTAAATTTAATATCTACTAGCATTTAAAACACAATTACAGTAAACTCGATTATCAGCAAATAGCAATTAGGTTACTAGAGCCTGTTCTTTTATTTTTCTGTTATTTCTAGGGGAAAAAAAGCCAGTTAATTAAACTTTTTGAGAAAAAAGTAAAAAAATAAACGACTAAACTTTTATATTTAGAAAAACATTATTTGCTAAAACATTGTGTGCGTTTTGCGCCATTACGAAGACAGCCTAATATAAAAAAATTTATTTTAATGTAATTATTTTTGTTTGTTTACTAATTAATTCATTTACTTTTTTTGATTATTTTATAGATTACCCTAAAATTTCGATTACTCGCGGTTGACGTGCCATCTAATTCGACGGATAAATTGAAAGTTTATAATAAAAAAATATACTAAAATACAAACTTTTTGATAACATAAAACTCCAAAAACTGCTGTGATCATTCCAAAAATATTCAACCATGTAACTGGATTACCCAGAACCAACAATGATACTGATATCACAAATATTCGTTTACTATTACTTGCTACAGCATACGTTAATGGTGTTACTAATGAAATTACACTGAACGCGATTATATTTTGTAACCAATTTAAAACACCGTCAGTTAATAATAAAGCAATTACTTTATATTCTCCTGAAGTCTGTAATTAATTTAATGATTTAATCATTAAAAACAAGATAACTTTGATAATTTTAATGTACAATGAATTTTTAACCATTAAAAAAAAATGATGGTTTTAATGTACAATGAATTTAATAAGATAGTTTAAAAAAAAGATTGACCATATACCTATAAATACAAGAAAACGAGTACGCTCACAAATTAATCTCGTTGACTAGTCAGCAAATACTCGACGAATACTCGGACTTCTCTCACACTTATTGTACTGTTTTAGTGGAATATTATCGGAAGCTAATACTTTGAACCAAGCATCGATACAGGCTTATTTACCCGGTAATTTTTCATAGGAAGGGTACGCCGCTTTGACTAGTTTATTTATTATAATAATATTAATCGTAATATATGGAACAAACTGAAAGGTTCCGAGGTCGAGTACTTAACGCATAGATTTGTAAGTCCTTGTAAGTGTGCCGTCCTAGTTCAAAACTCGTCACAAAACATTCCCAAGACAGGTGCGAATTTTTTAAAATTAATTATTAAATATACTAACCAAAGCAGGATCTTTAATGACGTTGCCAGCATCAATAAATAACCAAACTGGTATAAACAAAAAAAGCGATATCCGACCTAATAAATGAAGTAATCGTAAATGATGTATCCCAGTATCGTGTAACACCTAAAATTATAATATTTATATTAAATAAAACAAATTATTTATTTTAACAAATTATTTATACATAACAAATTGTTTATTTTAAAATTTTAAAAATTATCCTAGATCAATGAAGGTGAAGGTGTAATGGAAGTGTGCAAAACCTTAAAAACCGCGAAAAAGCATGAATTTGTAGTATAAAAAGGGCATCGATGTGCTGGAAAATTAACACATCCTTGTACATTCTTGACACTAACCGAGTCTACGTACGAATTTTCAAGACTCTAGCTCAACTTGAAGAGGTTGTACAAATGTACTCATTTGAACTAAAAAGATTCGATTTTCTTTAAAAAAATTTGAAAATGTACAGTAAGTATATAGTTTTTTTATATGAGGAACGTCTTCATGGTTAAACAGAAGTCAACTTAGTTTTTTTAAATGGAACTACTAATATTTTGTAACAGGGTGCTACAAAATATATACCTACGCTCCAACCGTCTAATTAGTACCTTACAGGATTGAGAAATGTAATTTAATGAATTCGATTATTATTATCTGAATGTGATTCTTTTTAAATTAATATTAATTAAATTATAATATATTATATGACAAGGGATAAAAAAACCGATTTCAGAAGAGGGCTGATATTATCCGAAATATCGTATTTCATCGCGCATTGATTGTGTCCAATGCCTACTGAGCCAATCGAAATTAGCAAATTTCAGACTACTTGATTGCAAAAACTTCATTACTTCATTCACTTGCAAAAACCGACATAAATTTCAGTACAAAAAACACACCAATCTACAAATAACTAATATACATAAAACTCATGATGGTGTGTGTAGGAATTTTTATATAGTTAGATATAATTAACCATAACAGTAGAATATCTCACTACAGAAAACTATATTGCTTTAAAAAATTAGCGACGGACAACATTTCTCCCAAAGGAACAATCAATTAAGATTAGCAAATTCATACTGATAATGATGATTTTGTAGTTGAAATACATATTTATAATACAAAATTATTAATCCAATAACACAGGTAAAAATTATAAAATTTTGTATTATCTTCAAAAAACTATAGACTAAGCGTACTAACTGAAGAAGTAGTCAATTTACAAAATAATTCGTTACAGAGGAAACTCAGCAGGAAAAGGTTGATAAAGGGGGTTACAAATGTTGGATGAAAAATCCAACAGCTGAATGTTTGTCGGTGAAAAGGGGTTGCAAACGGATTTTTGCGATTTGCGTTATAAATACTCGTCCTTCCCAAAAAGTTAAATATAATAGTTCTACAGTAAAACAACTACGACAGTAAAAAAATCTAGAACTTTTATTTTTATCATTTTGTAACATAGCATCAAAACTTTCGAGTAAAACGCAAAAAACTGTTTTTTTGGTTTTTAATTTTTTATTCCGCGAAAAAAATGCAATCGTTATGTAATTTGGTATATTTGAATCTATTTGAATTCCTGGAATTATTGAACCTGGATTTTTTTTTTTTCTAAGTTAAGTAGTTTCTGAGAAATTGGTAAAAAAGCCCTCTTTTAAAGTCGCTCAAAAAAGTTTTTTTTAACGATAGGCAATTTCTGTGACGGTCATTTTCTTCGTAAAGTCATAATAAAAAAATAAAAATATATTACTGTATGTAAAAAACCTGCTGAGTTTGTCCTGTAACGATTTTTGTTTCTTTAAAAAATTAATACGCTTACACTACTATGAAAGCTTACCTTTTTTGAAAAAATATTTTGTAATGAGAAGCCCATAGTCGACGCGAGAGCACTTAGTAATCCAATTAAATCAAAACTTATTTCTGTTAAAGATGCAATTGCTACACCAGTTATAATTGGTATTAAACTTAAATATACTTTTAAAGTTTGTTTTTCGCCCATAATGATGCGTGACAATACAACTGTAAATAACGGCATCGTAGCTTTCACTAAAATGACAAGAAAAAAACTAATTAGAGTCAATTGGATTTTGAAAAAAGACCTCACTTCAATTTTTAGCTTTTTATATACACTCTGTGTTACAAAAAATGTACGTGTTTAGCATTATAACTATTATATCTATAACATTATATGTGAATTACATGTACTGTTATAGCAATATCACTTAGAATGTTATAGCAATATCACTTAGAACTTTTGCGTTTATTTTGACTTAGAGTGTACATTTGTTTGAGGAGGTGCAATCTCATTTCAAAATCATTTACATTTACAATAAAAATTTTGATATACTATCGCAACATCATCGGATAAGAATGCTATGAACATACGAATATCATTTAAAGTGAACATGTAAATCACATTTTTATTTTCGAATAGAAATGGAAAAAATTGTATTAAAACAAATAAACAATTTTTAACAAATAAAAAGGCTTTAGAATCAAACAATCTGTAATTACTCTTCAGAACTTTATAAAAGATGTTCAAAGATGATTTTAAGATTTTGAAAATATCAAAAATTTAATTTATTTGCATTGAATTTCATTTGTTTGCAATAAATTTAATTTTCAGCTTTTTAAATATCCTTTCTGGAGTTTTTCCCAACATTTAACTGTTAATAACTCAAAGATGGTGAAATTTAGGAAAATATCACAAGGAGCCTTTTTGACGTAAAAGGCATTATTTGGTTCAAAAAATTGAAATTTGACTGTTTGTGTGGAAAGGGAGGGATACACAAAAATTGGACCAATACGGTTTCTGGCAACCCGCGGAATATTAGTCTATAAGCTTTTCTGAACTGAACAAGAATCAATTGACAAAATTCGATCCTCGATTTTTGCACACTAAACTCTATCTAGCGCCTGCTTTAATTTATTAAGCAAAATACACAGATTTTAACAAGTAAAGTACTTAAAACAAGTGAACATATGTTACACATTTTGTTTAAAAATTATGAAAAAAATGTTAAAAAACTTAATGAGGTGTTTTTAACAAGTTAGATGTTTTTAATAAAAAAAAAGTGACTGTAAAATTTCAAAATTATGTTTTAACACTTCACAATCAAATATTTAAATTTTCAATGAATTCGAAGGCCCAAGAACTTCTGCTATTTAATCTTATGTTTAATCCGCCCCTATGAATGAAAATAACACTATTTGGTAAATTATGCATAATTTTTTCTTCCAATATTAATATTATGTTGAAGTTAATCGGAATTTGGAGAAAGGAACAAACAGTTTGATTTTTTGTTTCTACCGTTAACTTCAACTTTGAATCAAAATTAATTGGCCAAAGAATACAACTAATTAAACTAATAACCTTCAATCTTCATATTCTTTTAACTCAATTTGTCTAACAAGTAAAATTTACAAAATTTTAAAAACCCCGAAAAATTTTTCGAGTACGGAATCCTAAATTCGTACTTGAAACGTATCTAAGAATATTCCCCCATTGAATTACCTGTAAAAAAATCCAAATCGGTTTATCCGTTTTGGGCGTTACGAAGCCACAGACAGACACACATATTGGTCAAACTTATAACACCCTTTTTTTTTGGGTTCGGGAGTTAAAAATGAACTAGGCCAGTTATTGTAATAAACCGTCTTATTAGTTAATGTAGGCAATTGCGACAAACTTTATTTTAACTGGACTTTTATTTCTTTATTTCAAAAAATATAGCAACAGAAATTTTGAAAACTTTTTGAAAATACTATGCTACCTTTATATAAAAAATTTTTACAATTGTAAACTTGTTAATGTAAGTTAAAAGTGAAAACAATAACGTATTATGTATTTTAAAGTTTAGTAAATTGATAATCGTTGGAGAATTATTATCTACTAATTATTATAAGAAATATTTTTATGTATTATAAAAAAATATAATATTTGTATTTAACTGAATTTTATCTGTTATGTTTACAATATAAATATACGACATCAAATAATAGTTATCCAAAATTTTCTGATATTAAAACTCCTACAGATGTAATTTTTGTTTTATGTTGATTTCTAATTAATTTTGAAGACATTAACTTTTGATCTCTCCAAAAAATAAACGAAATTATATTAAAAAATTTCAAAACTTTTTGTTCAGTTAATAAGATCTTTTTAACTCTAATTTAGTCAGAAGATACATTTTGTTTCGCTTAGCAAGACCAAATAGCCAGAGATCAAAAAATCTTTCATCTTCAGTTATTTAAATTATAAAAATCGCGTATCAATCAGCGAGGGTTAAAATAATAATAACTTACCCGTATGTGCATAAGAAACAGGTACTTTCCATAAACTTAAATGACTAAATGCAGATGCAAAAAATTTACCAAATGCTAATGGTATTATTAATTTAAAAAAATAACTCCACGATATATCCACATACTTCCTAACACCCCACAAACTTAAAAATGGACCACTATAAACAGTGATTGATAATAATTGTACCATTGTAACAGTAATTGGATATGGAAAATCGCTAAGTAACATTTTACCAATAACATTGTTTGTACCGCTAACTAAATACCATAATATACACAATGATAATATTGTTATGACTTCTCTTGTCTGTTTTCGATCCGCCATGCTGGCACTTGAACGACTGTCAAGCGAGAGTGACATTATTTTGACACGTTGTGTGTTGACTTTTTGTGCAAAAAAAATTATATTTTTAAAGTTGATGATAATAACTTTATACGAAAATTTTCATTCAACATTGTTATTTTATGTATTATTTAAACAACAAATAATTATTTTTGATTCCATTCCTTTATCGATTGTTACAAATTTTTTTCCATATGTTTTAAAAATTTAAATAAGTATTTTCATATTTCTTTGAAAAAACGTCTTGATCAAAATTTTATCACTAATTTCACAAATTTTTCATTAAAATTTTTAAAACAATCATTTTAAATTTGATAACGAATTAAAGCCAAAATAATTAAACAGGTAAAAATTTTTCACAATTTCCGCGCTGACACGTTTAAAATGGTTTAAATGTAAAAGGAACTTTCACAAGAATAATATCTAATTTACATGTTACGTTATCTCTACCCTCCATAGTTACGTTGAAAGAAAGACGTTTATTTTACATACGCAAAAGAACTTGATTATATTTTGCGTCATAAGTATGTACATAATGTGTAAAGGCCGTGTTTGATGAGATGCATAATTATCAAATATTGACAGTGAAGCTAGTTCATAGACATCTAACATTTACTTAATATATCTTTGAGATTTGTAAAGACCAGGTGTTAGCTGGAAACTAGTCGAGCATATTGAAACTGAAAAATTTGAAACTCAAAATGCTTCTAATTTTTCAGTTTCAATATGCTCGACTAGTTTCCAGCTAACACCTGGTCTTTGAAAATCAGCTCAAAGATATATTAAGTAAATGTTAGATATCCATGAACCAGCTTCACTAAACATCACTGTTACACGTGAGGGCGCAAATAGGCACAATTTATATAATATGTATTATATGGAATTATCAGTTATGTGTGTGTGTCATGTACGTATGTGTGGCTATCTAAGAGTGGGCATCTTTCTTTACATGACGTAAAAAAAGAAACGATTGCGTAATCAACAGTGTCTATACATAGTATTTTAACAATTAACACATTCAATTGGTTGTTTTCACTTTTTTTTTTTAATTTACAAGGGTATTTGAAAAAGAAATTAAAGTTTGTGTATTCAGTTGTTTATTGTAAACTTTGTTTTTTCCATACTATTTATTTTAGAGCACTGCGCTAGCTTAAATTGTAAAAGAAACTAGTGAAAACAAACAATTGTCTGAGTTAATTGTTGAAATACCATCCATAGGCAGTGTTGATTACTCTATCACATTATCCAATTATCCATACATACATGTCACGCATGCATAACCGATATCTCCAAATAATACATACTATACACTTTACGCCTAATTTGAGCCCTCACGGGTAAACAATGATGTTTACGAAAAAATGTTTTAAACAAAAGTTGTTTATTTGTTTATAGGGAATTTTTTTTACATTTAAACTTTTGTTTTATCTTTAACGGTTTACAAGACTCACTTGACCTATGTTGCTCATTTACGAAATCGACCTCACTTTTTACGTCCTGAGTACGCTCTAAGAATTTCAGCTTGATATCTTTTTTTGTTTTTGAGTTATCGTGTTGACAGACAGAGGGACAGACAACAGTAAATGGACTAAGTAGATAATTTTATAAACACCAAAATTTTGTTCATAACATCAATATTTTTGAGCGTTACAAACTTGGGACTAAACTTAGTATACCTTGCATATTACATAATATGCATGGTATACAAATTATAACAAACAATTGACAACAATGAGTTAATTGTTGAAATGCTATGTCGACAGTGTTGATTCCATAATCGTTTGTTTTTTCACGTCATGTAAGTAAAAAAAAGATGACTGATATTCCCATATAATACATACTATATCGTTTTTATATAATTTTTATTTTTAAACTTTTGTTATCATAACGGCTACAAGATGTTCTATCTCTAATGTCTACAAGGCCCAATTGACTTGTTGCTCATTTTCTAATTCGACCTCTTTTTTTACGTACTGAGCACGCTCGGGAGAGACAATCGAGAATGGACTAGTTATCGACTGTATTCGCTCCGAGCGTGAATTTCGTTTCCATGACAACGATACACTACTTTAATTATAGAATTAATGGATGCATATATAATTGTGTGGATTGCATTGAAAACTTACATTTAAAATTTAATATTCTTGTTTCACAAATTTAAATAAATAATTACGATAATTAACATTTGAAAAATAATATTTGTACAATTTGATTTCTTATTTTCACAATTTTTAATGCATTAAGTTTAATTAATTAGTGTTTTTCAATCATTTTAATTTGACAGTTTCTATATCATTAACATGTAAAGAATTGCAAATTAGTCATAACAGCCCACTTTATCTCCAAAATTTTTCACTTAAAGCGCTGGCATCGATTTTATTATCCCTACCATGACTACGCACACAACGAATACAAATTTTTGGTTAATTATAATTTAGAAATTTATTTGACCGGTTATTAACCAAATAACTTACCGGTAAACGTCTCGAATCACTAGTCATAATTTTTGTTTATATTGGACAAGGACAAAAGGGAACTCACTGGCAGTCTTCTTTCTCGCTTCGCATATCGCAAGTTTTGGGCCCTGGCGTTCTCTATGTATATAAACTCTTTGGTTAATACTTATCAATAATGTGTTTAGAATGTATTCATTTAAAAATGTTTCTACATTTATACGTATACGTTATTACAAACATTCCATTAGTCTAAACATAGCTCTATTCGTACATTGATGATAGGTTGGGATTCGGATGTTCGCAGCTGACGTGTTTACTAAAAAGTTGTCATAATTTATTGAATAAAGTGCTAAGTTAAGTTTTAAAAATGAGTTCTTTTCGACGAGATAAAAAGGAGGACGAAGACGGTAATTCACTGAAGTTTACTAGCCTACAATTTTTAAATAATTATTTGTTTGTTACTGTTATTTACTTATCCGGTAAATTTTTTCAGGTGGTGGGAATCCGTATTTAAATATTGAAAAAACAACTGTATTACAAGAAGCAAGAACTTTTAATGAAACTCCTGTAAATCCCCGAAAATGCACACAAATTTTAACAAAAATTTTATATCTTTTAAACCAGGTATGTTTTTAATTGCTTTTGATGATTTGTACAAATTTACATCAAATTTTGTAAAAATAGGGTGAGCAGCTAGGGTCGACAGAAGCCACAGAAGCTTTCTTTGCAATGACCAAATTGTTCCAATCTCGAGATGTGATTCTACGTCGAATGGTATATTTAGGCATCAAAGAGCTAAGCTCGGTAGCCGATGATGTGATCATTGTTACATCGAGCTTAACCAAAGATATGACTGGCAAAGAAGATCAGTACCGTGCAGCTGCTATTCGAGCTTTGTGTAGTATTACAGATGTGACTATGCTTCAAGCTATTGAACGGTATATGAAACAAGCAATAGTAGATCGTAATTCTGCCGTGAGTTCAGCTGCACTTGTTAGTTCATTACATTTGACAAGAATTGCAAACGATGTTGTTAAAAGATGGGTCAACGAAGCTCAAGAAGCTGTTAATAGTGATAGGTAAGTTTGTATTTGTACAGTCAAAATTTCATGAATCGTAATTGAGGTTTGCATTCCTAGTGTTATGGTTCAGTATCACGCTTTGGGTGTTTTGTATCATATTCGAAAATCAGATCGATTAGCTGTTACAAAGCTAGCTGCAAAATTAACAAGAATGTCTTTAACATTAAAATCTCCGTATGCAGTTTGTATGTTGGTAAGTTTTTATAGAATTTATCATGTACAAGGTTTAAGTATTTACTTATAATAGACAATTTACGACTTCAAATATCTCATATGTCAAGTATTAGTTATCAAATTTTATAAGCTCTTCCTAGTAAAATTTAAAAAGAAAATTAATTTAGAATTTCAATAATATTTGAGGCTATCGGCAATATAAATCGTACAAAAAGTGTGTTCCAATATTCAAAGAAGTAGCTTTTATTCAAGTTTTCATTTTTAAACATGTATTTTGATGTATATAAACCGCATTGCCGATTTTAAATTAGTCATTAGAATATTTAAAAATTTGTTGATTTTATTTTTAATTTTTTAGATTCGTATTGTGTGCAAATTAATCGATGAAGAAGAGATGATTAACCATCCACACGAATCCCCATTATTTGATTTTGTAGAAGACAGTCTGCGGCATAAATCTGAAATGGTGACCTACGAAGCAGCCCAAGGCATTGTCAATTTGAAACGGTAAACAATTGTTTCTTATTGTGACTTAATTTAATAATTTTTTAAATTAAATCTTTTCATTTTTTTTTTCAGAACAACACATCGCGAACTTGGACCTGCTTTAAGTATATTACAAGTATTTTGCGCATCTCCAAAAGCAGTATTACGTTTTGGTGCCGCTAGAACGTTAAATAAAGTAAAATGTTTTTGTTAATTTAAATGTAACTAATGCATATTAATTATTCAAAAATTATATTTTAGATTGCGATGATACATCCTACAGCGATTGGAGTTTGTAATATTGATTTAGAAAATTTGATTACGGATTCAAATCGATCAATTGCTACTTTAGCAATAACAACACTTTTAAAAACTGGTACAGAGTCATCAGTGGATCGATTAATGAAACAAATATCATCATTCGTATCAGAAATCAGTGATGAATTCAAAGTTGTTGTCGTGCAAGCAATTAAAGCATTGTGCTTTAAATTTCCTCGCAAACATTTGATTTTAATGAGTTTCTTATCTGGAATGCTACGTGATGAAGGTTAGTTTTTTTTTTTTTTTTTTATTTAGAATAATTTGGTGCCATTAAAGTCATTAACAAATATAATTACAATACATACAAAAAAAAAATCATTTCTGAGAGTAAAAAAAAAAAGGAATACAAATATTTCCTTCAAAAAAACGAACATACAAAGGACGATAAGGAAGATTAGATAGGAAAATGGTTTTCTGTGAAACTTTTTCTGACCCATCCTAAAATGTTCTTTGGATCATTCTGAGTTGTTTTTGAGCTACGGGCTATCAAAGCTATGAATATATTAATTATTTTTTTAGTATATGTACTTTTACTTTTTCTTGACACAGTCAAGATTTATAATTTTGTTTAATGGAATAGATATGGAATTTAGCAACAGGCAAGGATATACCTACTTGACGACATAAAACTATTTTGGTCCATAGAGTTTATATTTTTGTTATTATGTGTAAAACAAACAAACTGGATCATAAACAAAGACAAACAAACTTACTGTTATTCAAGTTTTACATTGTTAATGTCTAAGAGTTAATAAAGTAATTGTTTCTAAATGAGAGGTTCTTATTTTCTTTACAGGTGGTTTGGAGTATAAAGCTTCCATTGCCGATACTATAATTATAATTATTGAAGAAAATCCCGAAGCTAAAGAAATTGGTTTGGCACATTTATGTGAATTCATTGAAGATTGTGAACATTTTTCATTAGCTGTTCGCATACTTCATTTATTGGGTAAAGAAGGTCCACGAACAAAAACTCCTTCACGATACATACGTTTTATATATAATCGTGTAATACTGGAATGCGCAAGTGTACGAGCAGCAGCAGTTGCTTCACTTGCACAATTTGGTGCTGCATGCCCTGATTTACGTCATAATATTTGTGTACTTTTATCTCGCTGTCAAATGGATACTGACAATGAAGTACGCGATCGTGCTACATACTATACAAGTATTTTAAAAAGTGGGGATAAACAATTGATTAATGATTATATTATTGATAGTCCACAGGTTTGTACTATCTTTTTTTTATATGCATTAGCTAAAAGTTTTTCTCTCAAAATATTAATTTTTTTAAGATGTCAATACCAGCTTTAGAACGGGCATTAAAAGAATATTTGGATAATCCAACTGATGTGCCATTTGATTTAAATTCAGTACCACTAGCTCCAGTTGGATCTGTTATCGATACAACAACACAATCTGGCATTCTTCAAACTACGGCCGAAGAAACACCACTTGTTACAGGTATAATGAAATCGAATTTAGTACTATAATAGAATACAGTTCGTTCCAGAAGTATTTAGACATCCTTTAATGAGAACTATTTTTTAGATTAAGTAAAATACAAAAAAATATTTCAAACAAAAGATGTTATATTTAAAGTAATGCAACTTAAAAAGTTCTTGAATTTGACAACTTTAAATTAGAAAGATTTTCGATATACAAAACTAACATTTTTGCTATGAAATATATTTTCATATATGAATATCATTTATTCATATTTCAGATAAATGTTTCAAACAAAAAATTTTAGTTATTTGTAAAAAACTTTCAAATTTAAAATTTCCAATTATCTTTTAGCAGTTACGAACTCAAGTAGATTTTTGAGGACTCTGAAAGTCGTAGTCAAATTCAAGATCTTTTTGAGATTTTCTACTATAAGTCCAACTTTTCTTATTCTAAACATTTGATTATGATGGCTAAGGACTTGTAGGATATACTGTACATATTAAAGTTTGTTTTAACAAATAGAAAGGAACGAAAAAATTACACAGTACTGAGTAATTTTCTCCCGGCTACTGTGCAATTTTTCGCTTCTTTCTATTTGTTATAATGTAAATCGTAATGTACGTTAATCTAATATAGTGCACATACATTCTTTTCTCTAAATATGTAGTAATGTCTTACCATAGCAAAAGTTATTAAAAACTTGAATATGTGGTCTTGAAGTGAAAACAATTACCCTCGTGAAAAAATTATTGATAACATTATTTCTAAGTCTATGAACTAAAACATTGATTTATTTACAGAGAAATTACGTAGTCGAGAAGAAATGTACATGGAAAAATTATCAAATATACCAGAAATTCAACAATTAGGACCGTTATTTAAAAGTTCAGCTGTTGTTGAACTTACCGAATCTGAAACTGAATATACCGTGCGGTGTATCAAACATTCCTATCCAAGTCATCTTGTATTACAGGTATTTTTCATGAAAATTATATTAAATTTAGATAAGTAACTATTGAAATTTTTTTCAGTTTGATTGTTTAAATACATTAAATGATCAATTATTGGAAAATGTACGAGTACAATTAGAACCACCAGAAGGTTTTGTTATACTTAAAGAAATACCATGCGAAAAGCTACCATACAATGAAACTGGAAGTGTATTTATTATTTTAAGATATCCAGATAGTATTAAACTCAGTGTGGGTATGTATTATTTAATTATTTCGTCTTATTTTTATATGAATACTGTACCGGCGAACTTCGTACCGCCTAACAATCAACGAATGTCATGCTCGCTGCGCAATTTTAACTTAAAACAAAGACTATCGCATCTCGTTAAGTTGAAAATTGGTTGATAAAATTAATTTTACAAGTAAGGAATTTTCGCCATTTTTTAAACAGCTGTAACTGTAATATTGAATATGGGTATAGGCAACAAAATTGCTAAATAAAATTGCCTTATAGCATCTATTTATTCACAATTGAATCTAGCCCTGAATATAAAAAAATAATACATATACATATTAAGATAATTGGTGTACTGGTATACCTGTATTTCATTTAAAAATACAAATACCTCGATAAAATAATTTAAGTATCTTTTTAAATAACAGTTTCATTATTCCAACAGGAACATTCGGAGCAACATTAAAATTCGTTGTAAAAGACTGCGATCCAACCACAGGTATTCCAGACTCTGATGAAGGTTATGATGATGAATACATGTTAGAAGATTTAGATTTAACACTCGGTGATCAAATTGAAAAACGACAACGCGATTTTGATTATTCATGGGACAGTGATCCAAAGGAATATATCGAATTACAGGATACATTCTCATTAAGTGCATTTAACACGTTAGAGGAGGCTGTAAAAAGTTTAATACAATTCTTGGGATTCAGGCCACATAATCGTACAGAAAAAGTTCCTGAAGGTAAAACAACACATACGCTTTGTTGTTCGGGTGTATTTCGAGGCAATTTACAATCGTTGGTGAAAGCAAAATTAGCACTTGGAGAAGGGGGTATCACTATGCAACTTACAATTCGGTCTATGGATGAAGATCTTGCTGAACTTATTATGTCTGCTGTGGGTTAATTTAAGTAAAATGTACAGTGTGTGTCAGAAAAAAAAATTATAAAGTTATATTACTTTTATTTACACAAATTTATTATTAAATAAAAAATAAATATAAATATGCTCATTTTCTTTATTGGAAGTCAGTTTTAAAATCATAATTATCATTACTGGTACTTATTGAAAATGATTCTAAACCTTTCGATAAAATTGTGGCCACTTTATCACGGCGATTACGATCTTTCTTGAATTTTTTGAATTGCGTTTTTTTCACAGCATTTAATTTTTGATTTCCAGCTAATTCCATTACAGGATCAATTTTCTTCTTTCTTGGTTCTTTTTTCTTACCTTTTTTTGTTTTTTTCTCTATTTGTTCTGTTACAATATTTTCAGTTAACTGTTAATAAAAAAGAAAACCAGTTATTTAATTAAATTTGGAATCTGGAAGTGCCCCTTAAAGTGTGCGAAAAATTTATGGAATGATTCCTTTCTACTAAATTTTTTAATTTTTTTTTTTTTTGGAATCCTAACGAGTTCTTGGTAGTTATTTCAAAATAACTGTTGTACACAGGAATTCGATTCCCTAGGTTTCGCCATAAAATTCGTATATACACTTTCTATTATTCGGATAATAATTCCTTACAACAATCTTTCCCGCTTCTGCACCATTTTGTAAACTAGAATTTGAATTTCAGTTACCCGACTGAACAAAATCCAACCTATTTATAATGTTAATTATAATTAACGAACAAAAAGTATTCGGACTTAATTTTCATTACTTATACCAAAGCAACTCTAAACATACTCGAATTCAATAACTTACTCAGTAGTTTCCGTTAACTGATCCTATTCAATTCAAGTTTATGATAGGCAATTACAGCCAACAATAACTCGTGAGAAGTCAACCTATACCAAGCATTTTCTCATTTCTTTCATATTTTAATAAATTCGTTATTTTAAAAAAATATAAGCTAATTAGTAATTATGAATGACCGTAATTTTATATAAAAAGCCTATTTTAAATACAACAGAATATTTTGAGCGTTATTTTATAAAATCTTGAAATGTCAAAAATTCGTAACTAAAAATTAGGTGAACAAGATTTAGTGATTAGAAATGTTTTTGCGGGGAAATAATTCTATAAAAGTAGCACATTTTTGGAAAACTCCAACTTGATGGATATTTTGATACGAAGCGGAACATGCGTATAATTATTTTGTGCAAAATTAGAAGATTCTGTTTTTTAATTCAAAAGTATGCAATCTCGAAAACAAGTCGTGTTCGGGGAAAATTATTTTAGATAGTTTAATAAATATGAGGTCAATAGAAGCGTGGTAACTTTTGAAATGACCCAGAAAATAATTTCCTTACAAAAAATTTTATTCTTACCAAATTATTTTCGTCCATTTCATTATCTTCATCCATAGTTTCAACATTGGGCCCATCAATTAAAATTGATTCTTGTTTCTTATGTTCTTCTTCTAAAGTATTCAACGTATCCGTTTCCATTTGTTCAAAATTATCTAAATCGAATTCTTTAGCAATTTCAGATACAATTTTTGAACTAATATGTACATTTTCAGACGGTTCTTCTGGTGGTAATGTGTAATACTTAATTTTACCACGATTCCAATCATCTAGTAAACTTCGTGCAGCCATTTCACTATCTGGAATTCCACCCTTTTTAAATTTACCCATTCGGGCCGCTTTTAAACTGAAAAATTCTTGTGGCGTTGAATAGTCAACAATATCATACAATTCCATCATCAATTTCTTATTTGCTCTTTGTAAAATAGCTGTGGCAGGTGTTATTGGATCTTTTAAACTTTCAATGCGCATTGCATTTTTTAAGGCGGCACTGTTGTCAGTTGAAGAATTGTTGGATGCGAACACTACACCTGGTGAATCCAAAAGTTTGATTTTTGAATCTAATTGTACTTCTTGCATAGCTTTTGTTACACCTGGAGTTGAACCTACATTACAAGCTCGTGACCGTTTTAAACTATTAATTATTGAACTTTTACCAACGTTTGGCAGGCCTACTACACCTACACGAATCGATGTTTTAATGCCTTTATTACGACAGTAATTTCCTAAAACTGACATTAATAATTCGGCACCTACGCATGTGGAATTTTGCATTGCTTCAGCAGTTTTCATGTGAGACATTTTCTTTCTACCTAGTTTTCGAGTTTGTTGTTGTGTCGATGCTTTAAATGCGATTGTTGGTAACTGTTTACGTAAATATTTAATCCATTTATCAAGAATTTCACGTGGAATTAAATCAGCTTTGTTCAATATTAAAACAACTCGTTTATTACCACCTGATTGATGGACAGCTTCTTCAACTTGGGAACACCTAGACCCTATAAACAAATGTAATTTTAACAGTATGAAAAAATTTATTCACTAAAAAAAGAATTTAAATAATAGTCTAAGATCCGGCATAAGATATTAAACTAAATAAGTTCTTTCAGAATAATTAATATTAAATATCGAGGGTGGCGTACGCAATATTAATTCTGTATTGAACTATTTCACCAAATTTTTTTATGTTCTACAAAATTTGTTAAATATCGGTTCATATCTAAATTTAAAAAAGCCTTCCTTGTAAATTATACTCATTATTACTAACTTTATTAGTTTACAAGAAAAATTTTGGTGTCACAAATGAAACCTCGGTCTTTAATTAATTTTATCAACTTCCCCTTTCGGAAACAGCTTGTTTAAACTAATACAATTAAATAATTTACCTAGAGGGTCTCTGGCGTCTAATACCTCCAACACAACATCAGCATTTTCAACAACTTTCTTAAATTCTTTATAAAATGTACGAAGTGAATTTTCTTGCTTTTTAGCGTTACCGTTATATTTCATGGTATCTGATTCAATATTGGTTGGCGTTAAGGCATCGTGAATTTTATTCCTAGTTTCAGCATTTTGAATCAAAGATTCTAAATTTCGAGTTGGTGTTTTTTTCGTATTTTGTTGTCGTTCAAGACGAGCTTGCTCACGTCGTTTTTGTTTTTCTTCTTCATTCTTCTTTTTTAATGCTTCAACTTCTTTAAGAATATCTTCTTTAAATGGGCATATATTAGGTATTTGAATTAATTTCGATTTTTTTGTTTTGTTTGGATTTTTCTTTGCCTCTTTCCGTACTTTACGACCATGTTCTCGAACTTTTTTTTCGATTTTATACCGCAATCGTGCCGGCTGTCTTTTTGATTTCTTTTCTGTAAAATTAGACAATTAGAAAAGTAATTAAATAAAATAATTTTAAAAACATACTTAAACAAAATTTCGCCATTGTAAACACGTGTTATTTATTGTATTTACAGGTTAAAAATTTGAAAGACAAGTGAATTTCATAAATGTTTTACTAATTACATCTAGCGGATTATAATTCAACTATTCTATTATATAAATGAAAATGTTCGATGACGTACTCTCCCAAACTAAAGCGAACATTAATAAGATCGAAGCTTTTTTATTATAGATTTCAATTGATCTAAAAAGTGTTTGTTAAATACTCCCATTCTAGCTTGTACTTTCTGAGTATATGGTCGACATTTAATGTACCATAGGGTTCAAAATAACAAATAAAAGTTGAGTTTTGTGCGGGCGCCCAAAAAAGAAAGCATATATATTTGTTCTCTAGTTAGTAGGAGATAGCAAATATATTATCAGTATTTATCCCACACTAAATTCGACGACGCATATTGCTATTTTGAATAAGAATATTGTGTATCGAGATCGACTATCGCTATAGCAATACACGTGGCGTTAAAACAGGTTGATGTAAATCACATATAATCTGCATTGTTATTTAGGGTGGGTGGGGATGCCTTTTCTGGTATTCTAAATTTTATATATAATAATAAATTAGAAATATGGAAAAATTTTCAGCTTGCATATTTATATTCTTTTGGATATATACAGGTACTTAAGCCCTTTACAATGATTGGAAACATAACAATTATATTTTTGTGTTTACTTATTTTCTACAACACATTTTTTATTGAGTCCGTAATATTAACTACACAATAGAGTATTCCACCATTTTTGAAAAAGTACTTCAAAATGTTGATTTTGTTAATAAAAAGCCACCAAAAATTTATTTCGGAAAAATACACACGCTTTCTTGCCAAAAACTTAAATTTTAAACCTTTTTTAAACTGTCAAAAACGCGGGCATCCTATTTGATGACGTAATATGGGTATCACTATACGGAATAACACAAATAAGTTTGACAGATATATTCATAGACATCTGATTATAATAAATATAAATACTTATTATCTATGTATATATTATACCCAGCTGTCTACACTGAACTAACTGATGGTCTGTGTCTCATACCGCTATGACAACGCAGCAGGGTTTACCCGCGTTTTAGGTCACGTGATATACAGTTTAAAAATTATGATTTTTAATTTGAATATTTTAAATGAAGAAAGTGCTTTTATGACTCGAAATCAGAATATTTAAGTATATTTTTACATAAATTTTAACTTTTTTTAAATTTCATTATTTATTTTTGACTAACGATAATACCCTATTGACGTCACAAAATTAAGTAAAATGTTCAAGCCGTCGAGCACCTGCATTATAAATTCAAATTCATCAAAATTATACATTTGTTTTAATTTATAGGTATTATATGGGTATTATTCTAATATATTAGTTTTATAAATACGCTTATTTTTTTGAATTTACTAACAATAGTTTAAAAAACTTATTTTGAAATAAACATTTTATATTTAAAATTAACAGAACTTTAAATTGATTAAAAAAATTATAGGTATATATTTTATAAATTTGGACTATTCTACAACTTTTAAACCAATCGTATTTTTTAATAGGTGTATATTTCAACAAATTAAGAATTTAAAAAAAAAAATTAAGTTTGAAATTATCAGTTTATAAAATTGATAAAAAGTTATATAACTTCAATGGTACCGCCTTATCTGTAAAAGATAAATTTGGAATAATTAATTAATAAAGTAAAATGAGTATGGCATTGGCATTTTTAAATTATGTATCTAGTTTAGATGCATGAAGACAACCAACTCACTTATTATCCTTATTTAGGGAGTTTTAACACATACATTTTTAGTTGGCAAAAGTACAAAAACAGTAAAAAATAGTAATAAAGTCGTAAAGTAAATAAAAATACTGTGCTATTTATGACACAGTTTTTGGTTGAGTAGGTGTAAAAACAACATTGAAACAAAATCTGAGAAAAGTTTGAGAAAAGCGAATTTTATACGAAAATAATCAAAATGAGTAATAGCGAACCAAGTGAACCTGCAGAAACAACTTCTGGTGAAAATAAAATACCTACCGCAGCGGCATTTGTCTTGCGTAAGTATCAGTAAATAAAAAATTTAATCAAATTGAATTGTCACTGAATTGTTTTTAAATGTAATATAGCTGAAGAATTAACAAAGGATTCGATTCGTACAAGTGTTTGGCAACAGCTAGAAAAAGCAAACTTAGTAAATTTTCCTTTACCATGTTGGGGTCGAATTCCAAATTTCAAAGGATGTGAACAAGCCAACAGTAAATTAATAGAACTTGATGTATTTAAAAACGCCAAAGTGGTTAAGGTGAATCCGGACAAGCCACAGGAACCTGTTCGAGTTTCTGTATTAGAGGTTAATTTTTACATTTTTTTATCCTTACGAATAATTTTTATTCACTTTCATAGACTTATATAAGTCATTTTAGTGAATAGACTAAATTTACCAAGTTTTACTTATGTCTATTACACTTTCAATTTCTTTTAATGCATGCATTTGTAAAGAGTAGCCACAATTTACCTGTTTGTCGAAACACAGAACACGCATTATCTCAGTGATGCAGGTCTTTGAAATCTAAAATAATTTAATACTCTAATCATTTGGTTCAAGAAAGGGGTTACATGGAGAGTCATTTTACGAGGAAATAATCTAAATACAAAATAAATTTGAAAAAATTTCCTACAATTTATGCCCAGACCATTTTTTTTATAAATTAGTTTCGGTGTACGATTGCCGCAAAGTGTAACCATCCCTTCGGTAGAAAAATATATGTTGTAAATAGCAACGGGTAGATTGATGAAATCTAAGCAAAAAGTGTCGTTTAAGTATATTTCGTAAACAGTCAATACTTTACGATCTCCTACAAGTACAATTATCCTTTGACGATTTAAATTCGGAGTATTTAACGTTAAATAACTCAAAAATTTGTCGTTTTTTGAAAAAAGGAATTTGTACACTTTTTGAAGTATTATAAAAAACCTTGAAAGAGATAAAAGTTTCAAGTCATTTGCACGAAAATTTACGGAGTTATAATGAAAAGAAAGTTTCTCGTACAATTTTTTTATGTTTTATTCAGCACAAGAACTGATAAAATCACGGGAACTAAAATAGGGGTAATAAAAAGACGATTAAAATAATGGGCATAATGGGTTACAAGCGTTATATTATTTGCTGCTGGAAACATACTGCTATTGTACGGTATGGCGGCTATTTGGAAATATTGGAAAAGTATGGGATATTGATTTTTCTGTAGGACAGAAACGAAATGATTTAGTTTAAAAAAATTTAAATGTAGCGAATAAAATAACGCTTATGACATATTATTTTAGTCATTCTTTATTTACGCCCCAACAACTAATCCTACGACCATCATTATCCTTTCAATAATCACTTAATTCGGCTAACTCCCTACTTCAAGTCTATAAAGGAAAAGTTTAAAGGCATAATACCAATTTTTTTTATAAACACAATAAACTTATGTAAACAAAAAAAAGTTTCAAGTAATTCTAATTGTCCAAAAATGGTCTTGTCAGAGCAAATTTCGATTGATTTCCGTGGTGGCTTGCTTCAATTTTATAGTTTACAATTGCTTTAAAAGAATAAAGATAGTATCCCAAAATTTTCGATATAATTGTCAATAATAATTCGAAATTCTACTTTAGAATCATAAAAGTTTATACGTTCCAATACCTCGGCTCCGAGAAGGATTGTTAAGTTTAGTAGTGCTAGAAGAAGGCTGTACTAACAACGATATTAAGAATGCTGTTCGCCCTAAAGGTTAGTTCGTATAATTTAATTTAACAAAATTTTATCCAACAAATTATAGAAGTTTGGTTTTAATTTCTGAAATAGGAATTCAAGCATGTGGAAAACCAATTGACTTGAGTGCCAAAATAAATATCGATTTGGTTGTATTGGGTAGTGTAGCTGTATCAAAAGAAGGGCATAGAATTGGTAAAGGTGAAGGCTTTGCTGATTTAGAATTTGCAATGATGATGCATATGAAAGCTGTGAATCAAGATACCATTGTTGTTACCACAGTTCACGACAATCAAGTAAGAATAATTAATTTTATTATACATTATTTTCTTTTCGTAGCGAAGATCTATATTTTTCTACGCATTCATGTTATGAATGTTTAACATGAGTTAAGCTGTAAATGTATACAACTAGAATTTTGCGTGTATTTTAGAATGCGCATCACCTGTTTGAAATACTGAATCCAAATTCCTAAAGACTCTCTCCTACAATTATCCTTTAGAATCGTCTTATTAGCCTGCTTTTTGTGCACAATTTAAACCTACTTTCCTAACTAAAATTCCATGACCCGTATAACTTAAAATTATCAAAATTATATTATATCCTTTTCTTAATATCATTAATGAATTTTTTTTTTATTTTTTTTTTAAAGTTTTTTTTTTTTTTTTTTTTTTTTGTATATTATTTAAAATCAGAAACCTTTCAGAAGGAGGAAATAATTATTTATATTGTTTAATCAATGTTTATGCAACTTATATACAAAAAACAGCTTTCCGTGATTTTTTCCACAAACATTTTTTATATATTAATTGTAGAACTAATTGTTACTTGCTACTAATTGAACTGCGTGAAAAATTATTTCTCAGTCAATTGAAGTTGAAATTAATATATTCCAATTTCTCTGATTGGAATCATATTGTTTTATTTGCACCAAATCTTTAGTTGGCCACAAAAAATTTAATGTTTGTTATGTATCACAAAATATATGTTATCACTTCACATCACACTAGAGAAAAAATACTTGATGTTATAAAAAATTAAGAGGCGAATTTTATCGATTTCTTCTTTTAAGAATAAATACTTTGAATGCTTTCCATAGGTGCAAGATACCATCGATCGTTGTATATAAATATTTTAAAACAGGAAAAAACAATTGATCCACGAATTATAAATGTTCATAACGCTATCGATCAAATAATAAATTAAATTGATAATTATCCTGATTGCTAGTTCTCTCTAAACGAGCTGATGAATTTCGTGCCAGTTAATCTGCGTGCCCTTAAAACCATCAACTCGTTACTTCAGAGGATGCAGCAAAATTACATAATTTAAGAATAGTTTACATATCTTTAACAGTGGAAGCATAATAGAGAACTTACATTAATTTTTTTACCACAAATTCATATATAAATGAAAGAATGATTCACCTAAAGTATATTTAAGTAATTTTTTTTTAAATCAATAATTCCATTTTGTAATTAATTATTAATAAAAAAAAGAGTTATATTTTTGAATAAAAAAAAACGGTAGTGACGTATTTACATCCGTGGAGGCTGTGAGCCAATGGAAATTACGCTAAATTTACATTTTTCAGTTTGTTTCTATGGAAAATTACGTTTCACAATAAATTCACATTTTTCGGCTTGTTTCTATGGAAAATTGCATTATAATATAGTGAAAGCCAGTTGAGAGACAAGCCATTTATCATTCTGCATGTTATTTTATCATTTCTCCATGCGGTGGCGTTGCTAAAACGATGTGTTGACGTCACTGGCGTTTGAATTTATAGATTAGAAAAACCATTTTCAATCGTAAATTAACATGAAAAATCTATTTAAAAATTTTTTTTATTTTTTAATAAACTTTCGAAAAAAAATATCATTTTGTGTTCGCGTACATAAGCGCGTATATACGTTCGTACGTACACAAACACACACATATCTTCTCAAAATTAGTGTTAATGCCTTGTCCTAACCATGAAACGTAAAAAAATGTTGAAAATTTCTATTTCGAAAATCGAACCCATTACAATAACTTCCTATAGTGGGAAGTTAAAAATTATATTTTGCTCTTGCAAAACAGCATTCGGAGCAGCTACAGCATGTAGCTACAAAAAAAATGGACGTCATTGCTCAACTGCCTGCGCTGTATGTAGTAGAAGTGACTTCGAAAAGCATCGATCACTTGAAGATGACGAAATCTTGGAATCTCAAAAATTATAGTTAATCCGATTCTCTACCAAAAGTGTCTCTACACCTTTTTTCAGGAGTATTGCCATTTTCGTGATATAGCGGTTCAAAGAATTGAACAAATTATTTTTTTCGTAATACATTTTTGAACCGTTATACGAGTAAAAATACGAGGACTTATTTTTGATGAACCAGCTTCTTCTTCTTGGCGCTGTCTTTTCACAGCATCAATGCTACTCTTTCGAGTATAATTTTTTCGACATTACACATGAATGTTTACAGATGTCTGGTCTTTCAGGTACTCCGAAAATTCACCACCTCTTTCAATGTTTACGACTAACAGTATTTTGTAGAGTATGAGACCTTTGAAACGAGGCAGGTATACGAGCATCACCATGCTGACAATTGAATGGAAGACAGATGTTACTCAGGCCATGCTACTAAATAAATATAGGGACGAAGTTCTTGACGTTGATTTATATTCTAAAAATTTTAAAATTTGTATGTATAAGATATAGGGACTCATATTTTTACTCGTATAACGGTTCAAAAATGTATATAAACTTGCATATTACGAATAAAATAATTTTTTCAATTCTTTGAACCGTTATATAGAGACACATTTTGTAGCAAATTGAATGATCTACAATGTTTGTCTGAACTATTTTTGCTGTTAAACTCACCGTTTTGCTGAAAAACGCGAAAAACTTATTTTTGCAAACTTCCCCCCTCAATAAAATTTTTTGCACAAGGGAGATTGATGGGGATTTTTCACAATTCATTTATAATAGTATTCTGAACATTCGTACCAATTTTTAGCTCTATGGGAATTTTTGTAACCTTCAAAATGCAATTTGACTGGATAATAAATTCAAATTCTTTTTCAGTAGTTCCAATCTAGACCACCTTATTGCTTAAAATTTATCAATTCTATAAAATAATTAGTGTCCGACCGAAGCTTCGGCTTCGGCCACCTTCGGCCAAAAAAAAACACCTTCGGTCAAACATTCGACTTCGGCCTGAATTCAAGCCGAAGCCGAAGCTTTGGCCGAAAGTTCCTAGCAAACGTCGGAATTGAACGAATTGTTCTAAATGTTATTATTTTGAAATAAATTTCAAGGTAATTTTTTTAATCATCTTTAGATTGACTTCTAGATCAACTTCTAGAGATCAACTTTAATATTAAAGTTTTAAAATCGTGTTTTTAAACCTTCGACTTCGGCTCGGCTTCGGCTTCGGCCAAAAATCGACTTTCGGTCGGACACTAAAAATAATTCAAAAAAATTATTAATATTATTATGAATTATTATGTTATTGTGATAATTATAATAATTATAATTAATATTTTATTTAATAATATAATTTTAATGCAAATAATACTTCAATTTTTTGTTATGTAGCAAAAAAAAATTTTTCTAGATAAAAAGGATATATATTGTTTAATCAATATAAATAATTATTTACTCCATCTAAAAGATTTCCGATTTTAAATAATATAAAAAAAGAATAATAAAAATCGGAGCTGTTCTCGAGGACTACCGAAAAATGCCTCTTATAAATTGATTGATGCGGCTATAAAAAATAATTACATTATCAATTCGCCGCTACTTTGCATGATAAAATGATTTGAATAGCAGTGTGAATTTCTCTAATTGTAATCTAAATCAATTTAAAAATAACATCAAACCACGAATTTAGCTTTTTAAAATTGTTTCACTACGATAAGCATAATTACTCTTTTTTATTATTATGTTTTATATTGTTGAATTATTATTGTTATAGTATATAACAATCCCATCCCGATATAATATAACAATTCCACTTGAATAGCTGGGAAATTTCAACTTTCAAAACAAGGACTACCGCGCTAAAGCCTACACTTGCCTTGCCCTCACTTATCACTCCTTGTGTTCATAATTTCACGGGCTTTAATTTTCTGGTTCTCGAAATCGTAATTCTTTTTCTAAACAGAGTGTCTCTTTTTTAAGTTGACATATGCTTGAAACTCGATATAGTTTCAAAGGCACACGTCGTTTGAACCTTTGTTTAATGCTTTGGTCTACTTTGTACATTTTTCTAAAAATCTATTACATGTATTTCAGTATTATTTAATTCCAAAAGTCTTATCCGGGTGGATAGGGTAGTCTTTTGGACAACAAATAAAAAATTCTATTTTTTAGGTTTTTGATAAATTACCACACGAATTATTTAAAGCTCACGATGTACCTGTTGATATAATTGTAACTCCAACTCAAGTGATAACAATTGAAAAACGACTACCCAAACCCACTGGCGTTATATGGAATTTGCTATCTCAACGTCGTTTAAATTTGATGCCAATTTTACAAAAACTTCGTGAACTTGATCAAGAGTTAGTATTTTGAAATTTAATTTGATCATTTTATATATTAATTTTGCCACTTCTTTTAGAGCCGGCAAAGACGTGACTTTAAAAGAGGAAGATAGTGATGCGGAAACACAACGACGTTATAAGCCACAATATCATCTGAATAGAAGACATCGATATCGTCGTCGGTCACAACCAAATCGGCAAGTATCTGAGTCCCAAGACGAAGGTGCTGCGGGAGAAGGAGCACGACCTCAACGACCAAAAAAAAAAAATCTACGTCCAAGGCGTAAACGTGTAACCAAAAAAGATGGATCCGGTGAGCTAGCTGAAAATGGTGTTGATGAGGTTTGTAACTATAAAAATTAACACCCTGAAATTAGTACCATGTATTTAAAATAAGTCTCTTCTTAAAGCTCAGACACTCGGGATTTAGTATCAGTAAAATAAAATTAGTAAATTTAATAGGTGTTTTTAAAGAATTTACTTGTCGATTTTAGTTTTAAGGAACAATTAGTAACACAAGTTACTAAAAAATATTTTTTTTACTTTTAACTTTGAGAAACTTTTTCAAGTCGCCCCAAAATGTTCTTGAAATCATCTAATCAAAAGCTCTCGCGGCCACAAACGCTTTTACACGCTTATATTAGCTTCACTTGTATGTATGTTTGTATATAACCATGCATAGGACATCATCAGTTATATACATTTATTATACTACCGATACTATATACGGGAGATAAAAGCTACAAATATATTATAGTTATAGTATATGACTACCGCGCGTGTGTGTGTGTTTCTGCATGGTTGTATTTTGTTGTATTGTCTTGTTAGTTGGTATGTTGTCTGTTGTATCATTATTAAATAATATAGTAATCATATACTATAAATACAATATATGTGTAGCTTTAATCGCTCGTAGTTCGAAAACTACCAGTTAAAAATGATCCTGAGAGCTTTTGATCGGAACGATTCAAAGAACATTTTGGAGGTTGTTTGAAAAAGTTTCACAGAAAGTCATTTACCTAGTCATGTACTATAACTGTAATATATAGGTGGCTTTGATAGCCCTGTAGCCGAAAACTACTCGTTAAAAAATTTTGTGGCCGTGAGAGCTTTTGATCAGAACGATCCGAAGAGCGTTTTGGGGGCGGTTTGAAAAAGTTTCACAGAAACTTTATGTGCTGTATGTATATATAAATTATGGCTCATTTGTTATTCTGATGTATGAGCGTTATTATTGTCAAGTTTCATTCAAATCCATTCCTTAGTTTTTGCATGAAAGCGTAACAAACACACAAACAAACAAACATTCTTACTTTCACTTTTTATACCATGCATATATGTAATATGCAAGGTATACTAAGTTTAGTCCCAAGTTTGTAACGCTTAAAAATATTGATGCTATGAACAAAATTTTGGTGTAAGTGTTTCTGTGGGCACGATAACTCAAAAGCGAATAAGATATCGAGCTGAAATTTTTACAGCGTACTCAGGACGTAAAAAGTGAGGTCGAGTTCGTAAATGAGCAACATAGGTCAATTGGGTCGTGACCTATGGGTCCGTAGGACCCATCTTGTAAACCGTTAGCGATAGAACAAAAGTAAAATGTATAAAATGTTCCTTATCAAAAAATAAACAACTTTTGTTTGAAACATTTTTTCGTAAACATCACTGTTTACCCGTGAGGGCGTAAATTGTATAGTATGCATTATATAAATTGTATATGTATTTGCAATGTTACAGAGTAATCAACACTATTTATGCATGGTATTTCAACAATTAACTCAGTCAATTGTTTGTTTTCACTTGTTTTTCTTTATTACCTGACAGTCTGATAAATTCAGTCAAATTATGTTTTTGGTAAAATTTAGGCACAATTGTAGCTAATTTCGATTTACAATATAATAAAAGCTATTGTTACACACGTACAATGATGACAAAATGGTTTTCCACATTTTATTTTTATTTTTACAGAAAAATGAAGCCAATGGTGGTACTGATCCATCAAATAATAAACGAGCTACATCAAAACGCCGCAACAATGAGCGTAGAAATTATCGCAAACAGAAGAATACCTTCGATTTTTCCTTACGTGTTGGCAACATTGATCGCAATGTTCGTGTACGTGATTTGAAGGCTGCACTAGCGGAACGTGGTGTCAAACCAAATGAAATTACATGGCGAGGTTATAAAGGATTTTGTGTATTACATTTTGCAAAACCATCATCAAAGAATGTTACTAAAACTAACGCATTAAATTCATCTGCACCTACTGCTGGTGGAGGCGGTGATAATTCAATTGGTGTTGATAACATTATTGAAAGTTTACAAGATCTAAAATTATCGGCAAATTCGGAGAAAAGTTTAGTGATTGAACCAGCAAAACCTATATCTAGAATTGAAACAACTGATGTAACATCGGTTTAATATTATTCATATTACTGAATAATAATTATAATTATTAATCACTTTTTTAATTAATGTTTTTGCAAATAGCGCAGTCATTCTAAACAAAGTTTAAGCGTTCTCTAAAGTTGAAAGTGAAAAAAAAAAATTATAATAATAATGCCAATTTTTATCGCTCCTTTTGATTGAAAATAAAAGCATTCATGAATTTAAAAATCACATCACAAGTAAAATTTATTTCTGATATGTTGCTTTATATTTAGCAGAAATTTTGCTAAAAAGCAACATTCGCTTTCCTAGTTTTACTATTGACTGCTAGTTTTGACTCGATCAAGTTTTTTGAAATGATGAGTGCTACGGGGCAAACTTTCAGTTTGAATATCTATTAATTATTATCAAATGGGAATACTATGACAAATAACTGATAATAGGAATTTATCCCCCAAAACTCAAGATAATGAAAAAAGCAATTTGCTTGATTGTATTAATATTGCAGTTTTTAATCTTTTTAGGAGGGAAGACAATAAGTCAATAATAAAATTTTTTTTTTTTGCAAATTTAATCTTGGAGGAATGTTTAGAATTACAGTGCTATAAATGTTTGTTACAATCGTTTCAATATGTGGCGAAAAAAATTATGGGTTACTTTCGGTTGTTTCAGTTTCTACTTTCTACTAATAGATAATTTCTGTGCAGAAAAATTCCAAAAGAATATTAAATTTCATTAAATATTAAAATAATTTTTTTCCACTTGATATTATTTTTAAAAATTTTAAGGATGTACTTGAGTACTTCTCTCTTCACAGTGCCAACAATGTAAATCAACGATTGAATTAAAAATTCGCAAGTTGCAAACAAAAAGAAAGAAAGTTTTCTAATTTAATTTTCCCCCCAAATATCAACTAAGACAGATAAATACAACCATGTAACTCAATTTTTGGGGCTTTAAAAATAGCTAAGAGAGTAGAAACTTTAATGGAAATATTGCTTTCTACGAAACTAATAGTGAATGAGTTTTGTTTATTATAGCATGATAAAAGAACGTTTATCACAGTACGGTATTAAAATTATAGAAATATATCACCATTTTTAAAGTGGATATTAACGTATTTTCTTAAAGAAAATTATGTTGAAAACATTAGTCTTGTTTTCCTAAAACTTAATCAAACGTTTATAAACTCTTAGCTACGGAAATTTTATCCCCAAATAACGAACTATAAGGGTAATAATAATATGGTACAACTTTATTTCTGATATAAGTCTTATTCACAAATAAAGCTTGCGAGTTTTTTTTTTAAATTATTTAATGAATATTAATTGATAACGAAACAGTATGGGAAATTAATTTTCTTTAATTTTTTCATTAAACTTGGTAAGAAACGAAACGTTTTAGTACGATACATCAATTACTTTAAACTATGCTTATTATTCTTGTATTCAATTTTGAATTACACAGCGAATTGTAATTTTTTTTTTCTTTTTTTTAATTATAATTTTTCTTATAATTGATTATTTTTTACAAATTTGAGCTCGATTATTATCGTAACTAATTTAAAAATATAGTACAAATAATTTAATAATTTTTTATTAATGAATATATTTAAGTACAAATTAAAATATTTAGATATATTTTTATTATTATCATCATCAATATCACGAACTTAGGATGGGAATGCTATTACATTATTATAGATATGAGCAACTGGTGTCCATTTTTAAAAAATACTCTCCTTGAAAATATTTAATAGTTATTAATTAGTTCATGTTAAATAATAGTTATTAATGCTACAAGTGGGATAACTAGCAAATAATCTGACAGTCGTGGTGTTGCGGCATGAGCGTAAGGTTATGAGACATTCTTATGAAGACGAGTGTGGTAGATGTCGCTACGAGCCGTAGGCGAGTTGCGACAACCACACGAGTCTTCATAAGAATGTCTCATAACCTTAGAGCGAATGCCGTAATCACGACTGTCATATTTGCTAGTTATTCCGCAAGTAGCATTCAATACTTTTTACAACAATCGCTCGGGAAGTTGACTTTGAGAGAAATTTATCAATTTGAGAAATGATTTATTTACTTATTTTAAATTTAAATTTTATTGCATACAAATTTTTATTGCTCGTTCATTTTAATTTCAATTTTTAATTTTGTTTTTTTGTATGTAACACTCGCGTTTGACACAATCAGTGTGGTAACTTTAATAAATGAGGGTTAAGATTGATTACTTATTTTTTTTTAGTACAGATGGCGTGTCAGTAGTACATACAATTATGTAGTCTATAACCGAACATGTGCGTTTATGAAACACCTATAACCGAACATGTGCGTTTATGAAACACATATAGTTAAGTATGCGATTATTGTGTATTTTGAAGGTGACATACAGCGCTCGAAAAGTCTACTTCCCGAGTGGGCGTTGTAAAAATATTTGAATAATATATATGTCAATTAACGTTTCTATAGTGTGCTAATTTTTAGTTATCAATTTTTATTATGGTCGCTAGAATCTTTTTAATAAGAAATATGGCAAATAGTAGTCTTTTTTTTCAAAATGTCCAACGAGTTTTGAGACAAACCGTATCCCTCTCTGTAAAATTAAAAATATTTTTTTGAACGCGAAACATTTCTTCCTAGTAAATCACCATATCATTAATTGGCTTTTTTCAGTTCCTGATTCCTATCGAAAGTGGATTATTAATACTTTATTCTCTCTAGAAAGATGTTTCTTATAAAATAACTAAAAATTTTTTGTTGAAACAAGAATACATCCAACAGAAATTGATAATATAATCGATTTCTGCTCAATTATTACGATTTTCGAAAAATGTTTAATATCTCTTAGCAGCTATGAAAACGAATCTAACTAATCTTCTTCCTTATGGTTTGGAGCTCTACTTTGTGGAACATGTTTTTGATTTAATCTTCTTCCGTTTGAAACCAGAAGCTGAAAAGTCATAGACGATTTACTAATTTTAAGTTTCAAATTTAACGAAATTTTTAGAATTTGGAAGAGGTGTAGAAATGGTCTACAGCCTGTATATGATATTTATTTAATGGCGTTGCAAGTATTTGTTTATTTTGACTCGTGATTAAAAACTTACTTTAACCCTAGCTTATTCGATAAAATTTTAAAACAATTAAACTGATGCCAGAAAATTATACGGTGCAAAATATAACAGTAAATAAAAAATATCATTTTAATATATCCTTTATGGTTTCTCACCTAAGTTCGTATACATTTACGAAAAATTAAGCGATTGTAACAAATTTAATAATTATAATTGAAAATTCAAAAATAAAATTATTTTCTAATTAATTATAAATAATACCTTATTAAATAAATAAAATAAAACTAATTACATTTAAAGTTAATTATTGTGTTTAACCGTATTTTTTTACAAATAACAATATTTAAAATATTCAAAACAATATGCTAATTAAGAATAATTTATATTTTTTATTCAAATAACAGTGCTATTTACAGTCAAAGGGCTTATTCATCAATAATGGTATCAATTCTTATTCGAAACCATTGATAAATAAACATATATCAATAATGGTCTTCAGATACTTCAGAATGATTGAAAATTACTGCAGTCTGATTATGTGATTAGTTGGATAATAATAAGATAATCATGAAAATGAGCTCATATACAAGACGTTTGAAAATATACGGTAAATAAACTTTTCAAGGTTGTAGGGGACATCAAAACAAAAAAATTAAGCTCAAAAATTAATTAAATTCCTTACAAAAACATTACAAAAAACATTAATAAACGTATACCCAAATTTTTCATTTTCGAGATATTCATCATAAAGTTTTGGAACATATATCTTAAAACTTTACGATCCTGTATGTTGAAAACGAAGGTTATATTTGTATGACCTTTTTTGTTATTTTTGCATAAATATTCTCAATAAATTAATTTTTTAAACAACAATACGATAATGTGAGCAAATTATTTTTTTGAGAATCCTTGCTCAAAATAGTAATTTACTCAGCATTATCTTTTTTATTTGTAAACTCTATATCTCGGAAACAGAGCGTTTTTTAACTACATTTTTGGGCTTAAAAGGACGGAAAAGGAAGGATGTGATGTCCCAACAACCTCTAAAATTTTTTTTTACTTTGACGGAATATTTTACATTTAAATTATATTTTAAAAATCAGACGTCGACTATCTTTTCGTGCTTACATTTTACCAGTTCTTAATGGTACCCGTAATCACTCCCAGTTTAATCAACAAAGCTGATACCGAATCTTCTCTTAAAAGATCTTCAATCAAGGCAATAATCTCTAATCATCGATCATCTCACCGAGGTAATTTTAATATCAAGTAATTGTTATCTATTTCAGATAAGCGGTCAACATTTTTTGAGTAAATCTCATTAATGCGTCTCGCTTACATTATCTGTCACGCAGGTCTCGATGTTTATTGATCTCATCACTTGTTTGAATAAGTTCTAATAATATATAAATTTTAACGGTCTAAAATTTGCATAAATTTTGCATGTGGTTTCATTTCAATTGCTTCAAGATTTGAATTTTGTATTAACTTAGATACAGGTTGCGACTAAAAATATTTGAACGAATAATTTCGATTTTGCTTAATTGCGTATAAAAGCTATAACGCACAGTGTACGTAGACATTATAAATAAAATTAAGATTCTCATATACATAAAAATGTTCCAGATTGGTAATTACAATTTTCTCTTAGTTATTGTATCTCTAAAGGTACGTTAACATTTCTTTGAAAACTGTTATTGTTTAGCAGAACAAACACTTAACTACCTTAATGAGACGATAATGATAGTAAATTAACAAAACATTTTCGCAACTTGTATTATATATTTTTTGTATAGGTTGTTAACAATAAGACTGCTATATGTATATATAAAGATACTATTTTGTACCTACCTGTACGCATGCGTTTAAGCTTTAATTAATTTTTTTTTTACATATAACTTTTCAAAATTACGATGCCATTTTGTCAATTTCATGTTAGCAAAAGTTGTATATTTATAAAATAAATAAATGAAAAACTTTTTTTTTTGTATTCGGTTATAAACGTTCCTTATTTATAAGCCTAGTTCAAAATGGGAGATTGAAAAAATATCCAAAAGTAACTACGTTAAAGGAGCGTTAAAGGAAATGAACCAGGGTTGTAATAGATGACGGAGCGAGGTGCGAATTATATAATGCTTTCTAAACTAATTAAAATTTAGGAAAATTGATAGAATTTAATTTAAAAAAATTAATTTCAATTATATTAATTAATTCCAAGACATTATTAAGTTTTTTTCTTTCTTTTTCTGATAAATACAAAAAAGTGTTCTCCATCTGATTCTTACAAGTAATTTAAAAATACTTACTAAACTTTAAAAAAATGATTTACTTAACATTTTCATATTTTGTTAAATCATTTTTTTAATGATGATCGTGTTCGAACTTTGGTTTTCTTTTATCGGTGCAAGAAACTCATTCCCGAAAAATTTAATTATGGTTGAATTTAAGTAAAAAGACTTTTTAATTTTAACAATTATTTTTATTCACGTATAAAAAATTTACTAGATCCGTAAGCAGGGCTACCACGAATTTTTTTCCCACGAAGATTCACAGCATACGGCAGTAATGATGGTTCACGTACATGTATACCACGCCCTTCAGGCGTCCATGCTTGCAGTTTACATTGTACATCGGGACCTGGAGTAATGGCAATCCATCCTAAAAAAAGAAACATATATATAAATCATTATTTTAAAAAAATAATTAAAACTTACCGGCGGATGAAAGAATAATATCTGCGGACGAAATTTTATAATCTTTTCCTACCACGTTTAAAATTTCACCACTAGTTAAACTCGTCCATTTCATTAATCGATCACCAGTCGCTTGAGGTACTAAAAACAATTCTGAACCAATTAATTGTTTATATAAATCGTCGGCGTCTTTTGTGTCGCATATTGTTATAGGTAACGAATTTGAAGTGAAAATAGTAAATCTGCAAACGATGTAACATCAAGGTTAGTAGTTTTTTACATCTTAAAGCCGATTTTGATTAAATCGAACAACAATTTTTCCATACTATTTTACATACCGTAATGGAAGACTAGAGCACGAACTTTCAATAACATCTAACCGTGCAAGACCGGCAATAAAAATGGTTTGTTTTGGCTTAAGACTAAATGTTTGTGGAGCAATAATTTGTTTCGGTAACGTTAACATTATTTCTTCCGTCGTCAATAGATGTAAAAACTGAGAAAAAATATAATTAATTTTCAATATAAGACCCTTTGATTGTCTATCAAAACAATACCTGATCTGGTTGTAAAACACCTGGTGTATCAAAACACCATTTACTTTTTACATACTCCTCACTTTTTTCATTTAATGTTTTTAGTCCTGTACCTGCGTTTGGATTCATACCTACCGTAAAGGGGTCAGTGTTCAAGTCAATAGGTTCTTCGGGCGTAAATGTTCTATCAATGTGGCCTAAAAAATTTTTTTAGGAATTTCAATTACAATAAACTATAGTTGACTCAAGGTGTGTTTGATAGGTAGAACACTTAAAAATTAATAAAACTCACCAATTAAAGAAGCGTACATGGGATTTTTAGTTTCACGCAAACGAGATTTTCGTAGTGCATTTTCAGCATTCAAATTATTTCGATTTGCTACTAGGCGTTTTGTTCGCGCATATAATCTCCAACCTAAGAAAAAATGATTACTTTTATAATTATCCGAATCTAGAAAAGATAAAAAAAAGTTACCTGAAGGTCTTAATATGGGAAATTTTAATAAATTTAGTGTAGTTCCTGGCCATTGACTAACCGTAGCTCTTTGTATAAGATCTACAGCTTGTATCTTACAATAATCAGATTGTAATAATGCATTAAATAAAGATGATTTGCCAACATTTGTGCAGCCGACTAAATATACATCACCTGAAAAGGTAAATTAAGAAAATTATTTATTTATCTGCTATGGTTTTCAGTTTAAATACATGCGGTCGAAATCTCTCCTCCGATTTTGCTAAAAATGTTACAAATAAAGGTGTTTCTCTAAAAGCAAGGAACAATTGTCTCATTATCTTATATATGTAAATATTTCATACATTTAGAGAAAGGTTTTGCGATTTATATTTGAGACAAATTAAAACCAAACTATATAAGTGAAAAAAAACAATTGACTGAGTTAATTGTTGAAATATCACATACCTCAAGATAGTGTCGATTATGCAATCGTTTGTTTGTTTTAATCGTTTGTCATGTAAGTAAAGAAAGATAGTCACTTTTCCACACAAAGTCATAAGAGTATCTTTCTCCTCACTTCCTCAATGTACATAGTAATAAACAAAAACGTACATATGTAAAAAACATGCAAATTTGATACAATACAATACATGTATATAGGTATACATACTATATTTGTTCTAACCTAATTTGAGCCCTCACGGGTAAACAGTGATGTTTACGAAAAAATGTTTCAAACAAAAGTTGTTCATTTGTTTATAGGGAATTTTTTTTTATGTATAATTTTTCTTCTATCTGTAAGGGTTTACAAGATGGGTCCTACGGACTCAAGACCAAATTGATCTATGTTGCTCATTTAAGAACTCGACCTCACTTTTTACGTCCTGAGCACGCTATAAAAATTTCAGTTTAATATCTCGTTTTGTTTTTATAGTTATCGTATTGACAGACAGACAGGCGGACAGCCGGAAATGGACTCTTTAGGTGATTTTATGAACACCTATAACAAAATTTTGTTCGTAGCATCAATATTTTTAAGCTTTACAAACTTTGAACTAAACTTAGTATACCTTGATATATTTCATATATACATGGCATACAAAAAGAACAATCAAAATGAATCTTGGCAGAACCAGCAACTATAGCTCTGCCTTATGTGATTAATAATTGTTCTTTGAAGGGAAACAAAAATCGTCAACAAAATAAAAAATTTAGCTTGGAAGTATGTCAAATTGTACGAAAGAGATTCACCCAAAATAGCTAAATTTGGGTAGATTTGGTAGTTAGATATAAATGAATTTCTAACTCTTCGCTGTGATTCTAATTGACTATATTAAGTACCTTTATATTCCCAAATACTATGTAATTTAGTAATAAGCTCCTCAATTCCATAGCCAGTTTTTGCTGAAATTAAAGCTGTATGTTTAATATTAGCTTTTGAAATTCCAGTTTCATTAATAACTTTCTCCAAAACAAATTTAATATGATTTAAATATCCTCTAGAATCTTGAGGCAATAAATCCACTTTATTTCCAACGACAATTACAGGTCGTTTACTACCAATAATATCGATAATATTAGGCCAAATTGAACATGGAAAATCTAATAAATCAACCATTAAAATTACTAAAGCATATTTCGATTTGATAGTACTTAAAATTTTTGGATACTCGTCTGGTGATATCCGAACTTGTAAGGTTGTGTTATAATTTTTTAAGAAATGACATCGTTGACAAATAATTGATGCTAATTCTTTCTTTGATACATTTTCAAATATTTCGCTTGGAATATATCCGGGTATTGATGTATCCTAATATTTTGAAAATTTTTAATAGGTGTAAGTAAGTTATCAATTAAAATTTTCCCATAATAAGGTTTACCTTACAATGAAGCAGTGATCCACATCCACCGCATGGCACTTGACTTACTGCCAAATTTGGGTTTGGTGTTCCGTAATTCATTTTCCAGCTATCAGTTTCGCCAGTATCTAATTCTTCTGAATACAATTCATAGTCCGACATCCAATTTGCAGGAACTTTTTCAATATGTTCATCGCTTTGTTCACTAATTTCATCTTTTTCTACTTTTAAATCGTTCGATGTTATTTCGAAATTAGTGGTCGATTGTTTTAGGTCGTAAGGAAATTTTGTAACATTTGGCTCTGGAATTTCTTTATTATTAACGACTTCTTCCTTCAATTTAGAGTCATTATTATCCATATAATACTTTAAGGATGCAGGTAAAGGCGTTAGATGTTTTAATTGAAATGTGAGTTCATTTTCTTGTTTTGAAAGTATATTTTCAATAATTTTATGTTTGCGATACGAGTGACTAAACTTTTTCCTATCAATGATTGTATTATAACTAATTTTATTTTCAACTTTATCCAATAACTTATCAAGTTCTGTACTTATTTTTATTTGCTGTAAATATTTTTCCTCAAGTTTTGTATTTGATTGTAGTTTAACACATGTGAAAATTTTATTAAATGATTTTGGAAATTTTTGTTTATGCATTCGAATTAAATGCTTACTTATATGATACATTTTTATTTAATTAATAAAATTCGCTTAGTTAAAAAATAAAAATAATTATATTCACATGATGCTGTGTACTTTCAAAAGTTAACCAATATTTTTTTGGGGTTAATTATTTGGATAGGTTTAGTTTTGAAATAAAATAAAGTATTTATAAATTAATTTAAATGATTCTTTAGGTTGGAAAATGAGACAATTGGGTGAAATTGATTGACGGTCAGTCAATGGTTTTATGTTAAAATAAGTTACAAGTTTTCCAATTTCAAATGTCAATTACTTTTAAATGCTAATTAAAAATAAGTTAACATTTTTCATAAAAGCATCGTGGGATGAATTATCAATGTTTTATAAAGCAAATTACTTTTTCTTTATAAAATAAACAGTTAAATTCATTTTAAATGAAAATTTCCATAATTTACTATAAAAATAAAATGTCTTGACAGCATTTGATGGCATTTTAGAAAAATGAAAATTTTAACAAGACTCCAATATTTAGTTTTTACCATAGTGATATTAATTATCTTGTTATTGTTGTACAATAATAAACTAACTGATAATCCAGAAAGTTTAAAAGTGATATCACTGCCTCGAAATATTCAACAAGCAAGGTAATTTTCTATAATGAAAATATCATTAAAGTACTAACAATCTTTATATATTTTAGTAAAAATGAAATTTTCACAACTGTTGATCAAGAAATTTCACTATCTGTTAATAAAGAAATTTTCTTAGCAGTAGTTGCGTGTGGAGATCGAGTCTCAGAAACGTTGACTTTACTTAAGTCTGCTCTAATATTTACAACTTCTCCTCTTCATTTTCTAATAGTTACTGAAAATAATTTAAGGGATAGCTTTTATGAAAAGGTAAAACCAAACGTCTAAGTGAATAATGTTCAATCGTAATTAGATCTTTTAATTTTAGCTTAAAGAGTGGCAAAATGTTACAAATGGTGCTTTTAAGTTCCAAATAAAACCTCTTACATTCCCAAAGGGTATGGAAGATGAATGGAAAAAGTTATTTAAACCATGTGCATCTCAAAGATTGTTTTTACCCGTAAGTAAAAGAAATAATTTATTAATTAATGCAATAGTTTTTAATTTGTCTAATTTTTAGTCAGTACTACCGGATATTGATGCTGTGATTTACGTAGATACGGACACAGTATTTTTAGCACCAGTCGATTATGTTTGGGATCATTTTTATAAAATGAATAGTTCTCAATTAGCAGCTTTAGCACCAGAACATGAAGATGCAAATGGATGGTATAATCGTTTTGCACGCCATCCTTATTATGGAAAATATGGTAATAAACAAGTGTGTATGATAACTATAGCGTAGTTAATAGTTTAAATATTCTTTGTGAACTGAAACTTAATGAGATAACAAAAAAGTTTCCAATGGCAATAACAGTTGTTTATTTGTAACTTCTTGTATTTGAAGCCTTCTTTTACACCTTACCTTACTATTTGTGTGCACTATCGGACATAATTATACCATCCCACCGCTGCCACCAATTATGTTGTGTACCAAAAGGCCTTTGCTGCCACCACAAGATCTTAATATTTGAAAAAGAAAGACTTTGAGAATTCTTGGGGATAAATACGAAGTCTTACAAATTAAACACTGATATACTGATATTTCGTATGATATTTATTTTATTCGGAGTCTTTAAAATATGTTATATTAAATTAATCACTTGTATTTTTTTTACAAATTAAGTTGCACTTGAATCTCTAAGTTGTAATAATTACTGTAGGTATGATTCTGATCAATTTCCAATGTCTTTAAATACAAAACTTTTAGGTCAAAATATTAAATATTGTGACGTAAAAATTAATATATTAAATATTAATTTTGCTGACAAGTAAATATAATCAGAGCCATCCATGCTGCTATCACACATTAGACCTCAATTCAATTATTATGATTGTTATAAGTAACTTAATAATAATAATAACCAATATAAATTAGCTGACTAGCTTAATGAACTAATATTTCAAATTAGGTTATTTAAAATATTATTACTTAATAATAATATGAATGATTTAGTGTGTTAGAACCACGTTTTTAAGGATAACGCCGTCTAGGTCCTAACAATATATGAAATATAACATAGGATATTAAGTTTAGTCCCAAGTTTGTAACGCTTAAAAATATTGATTCTACGAACAAAATTCTGGTATAAGTGTTTATAAAATCACCTAATTAGTCCATTTTCGGTTGTCTGTCCGTCTGTCAACACGATAACTAAAAAACGAAAAATTATTTTTACAGCGTGTTCGGGACATAAAAAGTGAGGTCGAGTTCGTAAATGGACAACATAGGTCAATTGGGTCTTGGGTCCGTGGGACCCATCTTATAATCCATTAGAGATAGAAGAAAAGTTTAAATGTAAAAAATTTTCCTTATAAAAAAATAAACAACTTTCGTTTGAAACATTTTTTCGTAAACATCACTGTTTATCCGTGAGAGTGCAAATTATACGCAAATTATATAGTGTGTATTATATATGGGAATATCAGTTATGTATGTGTGACATGTATGTATGTGTAATGTGACAGTGTAATCAACATAGTCTATACATGGTATTTCAACAATTAACTCAGTCAATTGTTTGCTTTAACTTGTTTTTTAAACAAATATATACCTATGTTCAAAGGTGTCGCCAGCCAAAGGGCAAGTTGTACCAGATCCAGCATAAGAACAAGTGAAAATAAACAATTGACTGAGTTGATGATTGAAATACCCTGTATAGACAATGTTCAATATCAGTGCATGGATTATTTTTTGATAAATTTCTTTTATAGTTTCGGAGGAAAAGAACACCAAATTTTTGCCCTAATTTGTGCCCCACAGGAAAAAAATGATATTTACGAAAAAATGTTTCAAGCAAATGTTGTTTATTTTTTTATGAGGAACATTTTTTAACATTTAAACTATTGTTCTATCTCAGTGGAAGTAACAATTTATATTCAATCTTTTTCTAATCGCAGCATAATTGTGTAATAAAAAAGATATAAAATTACTTCTCTTTTTTATTGAAAAAAAATTTATTTAACCCACTTTTACGGTAAAAGAAAGGACTATATTTCCATCACTATATTAATATTAATGTTATTTCTCACTGTTACAAACTGTGGACTGTTATAATAATTAGAATATCCTCACATATATTATACATGCTCAGGGGATAAAAACTGTCTATAGAAACCGGGTAGGAAACATTCTGAATCCTGTATCGTTTTGTGAATTAAATAAAATTTTAGTTTTATTTAAAAAAAAAAGTCTTTTGAATTGGTTATGAGGTCCTTTGGCTTTTGAAGATAGATCCAGGTCTTAAATTCTTAGCCAATATGAAAATCCACCTCTGCTAGGTAAAAAATACATTTGATATACTTTTACTCAATAAGTTTTTGTTTTTAGGTGTGAACTCAGGTGTAATGTTAATGAATTTAACTCGAATGCGAAGATTCAATTGGACGAAATATGTGATACCTATTTATAAAAAATATAAGTTAAATATTACTTGGGGTGATCAAGATATAATAAACATTATATTTCATTATTATCCTGGTAATTTTCAAAATATTCTGATCCTGGTTGATATCAATTTCAATGATATCTAATTGTGTTTCAGATAAACTGTATGTATATCCATGTAGATTTAATTACCGTCCAGACCATTGTATGTACATGAGTATATGTAAAAGTGCCGAAAAAGAAGGTGTTGTTGTGTTACATGGATCTCGTGGATTTTTCCATTCATCAAGACAACCTATTTTCCGTTCAATTTATCGATCCTTTGAAGAGGTGAGCCTTATTAAAAATAATAATGACTGCTGGTTACGAAAATACAGCAGGTGATGATAAATAGGCACCAGTATTGATAGTTTTTAGATAATTTGTTAATTAGAACACTATAAGAATATTTAGAAGCATACTATAAGAATTTGACAACAACCAATGAGAGACTCAATAAAAGTGACATTTTCGTATCAAGCTCTTTTCTTAAAAAACTCTGAGAAAAAAACAGTTTTATTACAAAGACAACTATTTGATTATAAATAAACCAAATTCGAAAAAGCACATTCTTAGAATAATACAATCGACAATGGGTATTTTATTAAAAATAATATTGATTTATATTTTTGCCAGTGTAACGCTAAGATCTCACTTTAAAGCCTAATAGTCTTTAAGAACCACTATATACCACTATATAATTGGTTTTTTGCTGTTTACATAATTGATCGTTCTCTATTTCTATGCTATAGAGGTATTGGGCACAAGAGTGGACAATTTCTTTAGGATATTGCTTAGTACGTTTTCTATGTGTGTGGTCGAATGTAAATAATAGTGCTATTACATTGTTGCGAGACTATTGCCCTGATGGTAGTACGCTTAGTGTCAAATAATTATACTGGAAATTGTAAATTAATGTATTTTAGAGAATGTTATGATATCCACACAACGTAGTGTGTGTTAGTAAAGAAACATAAATAATAAATAAAAAGTGAAAACAAATAATTGACTGAGTTAATTGTTGAAATACTCTGTATAGAAAGTGTTTAATATTAGAACTTGCATTATTTTTTTTATAAATTAAAAGAGTTTAAAAAAACAACAAAATTGATTTTCGAAAGTATTTTCTAGAATTTATTTTTGTTTTTCGAGAATATTTCACAAGACCACTACAGGAAACTACCTGTAAATTTTGAACTCCCTATTTTTTATAGTTTTGAACAAATTGGATACCAAATTTTTATCCTGATTTGCGGCCTCACGGATAAACAGTGATGTTTACGAAAAAATGTTTCAAACAAAAGTTGTTTATTTTTTGTTAAGGAACATTTTTTAAATTTTAACTTTTGTTCTATCATTTGTTCGTACAACGGTTTACAAGATGGATCCAACGAACCCAAGACCCAATTACCCTATGTTGCTCATTTACGAACTTAATCTCACTTTTTACGTCCTGAGCATGCTATAAAAATTTCAGCTTAATATCTCTTTTCGTTTTTTGAAGTTATCGTGCTTCCAGGCAGACAGACTATCTTTTTTTTATTTTCATGTACATGATATTTTAACAATTAACACAGTTAATGGTTTCTTTTCACTTTTTTTTTTTAAACTATACAATTTTTTGCTTTTAATTTTTAGTATGAAATGGGATCAGACAAATACATCAATTTTCGATTGCCATTAGAATCATATATATTAGCTGAAAGTGATTCAACTTGTGGTCAAATAAAAAATGCATTTTTAATGAATGTAAAAAAATCAATTCCAGCCGATGATGATGAGAACGATGAAAATAAACTATGATTAAGTATTTTATTTGTGATTTTCTTTTAAGCTGATTTACATTTTTTTACAATTTTATTTAATAAAAAATTTTAATAAAAAAATCCAATTTTAATTTGTAAATACGATATTTTTACTTAATTGTATTAAATATTTTTGAGGAAGAAAAGTATTTTTATGAAAAATTATGTATGTGCAATTTATTCAATTTGTATTACCTCTCACGACAGTTTTGCTCTACCACTTGAATAGTTAGATAGAAGATCTATATGGCGTAAAATAAAATTTGTGATGTAAAGCAGCGCCTCAGAATGAGTTCCTGAAATTAAATAAAACCATTCAACGCATGCTATATGTTCATTAGGTCATATTTGGTGGCGCTAGTATATTTCTCAAGTATATCTCAAATTCCATTCCAATACATGGGATACTCTATCTATATTTAATGATAATTTGTTATGATTTTGCATGTATTTACAGTTTCTGTTACTATTACGTAAATTACTAGGAATAACTTATATGTATATTTATCGCATATATATGTCTCTGCGAGTGCAAAGAGCATTTAAACAAGTGAAAACAAACAATTGACTGAGTTAATTGTTGAAATACCATGCATAGTCAGTGTTGATTTCTTTATCACATAAAACATACAAACATCTGACACATACATAAATGATAATCAAGTATAGTACATATTATAAAATTTCCGCCTAATTGGCACCCTAACGGGTAAACAGTGATGTTTACGAAAAAATGTCTCAAACAAAAGTTGTTTAATTTTTGATAAGGAACATTTTTTACATTTAAAATTTTTGTTCTATCTCTAACGGTTTACAAGATTGGTCCTACGGACCCAAAACCCAATTGACCTATGATGCTCATTTACGAACTTGACCTCACTTTTACGTCCTGAATACGCTGTAAAAATTTCAGCTCGTTATCTTTTTCCGTTTTTGAGTTATCGTGTCCACAGACGGACGGACGGACAACCGGAAATGGACTAATTAGGTGATTTTATGAACACCTATGACAAAATTTTTTTCCTAGCATCATTATTTTTAAGCGTTACAAACTTGGGACTAAACTTAATATACTATGTATATTTCATATATGCATGGTATAAAAATGACGACCGCTGAATCGAGTACGGTGTACATTGGTTGCGATTAGCTCAAATAGACCTCTATGAAGTTGAAGTGATCGCTCCGGTAGATTAATAATAATAACAGATTAACGCGACCTAGCAAGTGAATTGATAACCAACGTGACGTGGCATATGCACAAATGCTCAAAACTCTTAATACTTATTGCAAGCACAGACTTATATGCATATACAGGGTGGACCATTTCAAAATATGCATCTGAATATCTCGCCAGAGGCACCACCTATTAAAAAATGCCCTGAACAAAAATTGTAGAGTTTGATGGGGGGGGGGGTAGGCATCATGGTCTGACATCAGATTTTACATAGTTCTTCGAGTTGCTTTAATAGTCAATTTAGATTCTAACCGATAAAAGAATAACACTTTAAATTAGAAATTTGATCATCATAAAAAACTATCAATTTTTGTTTAAAACATTTTTTTCGAAAAATGTTAGCTTTCGAAGAAAATGCAACTTAAATGCGAATTACCTTTTCGCTTTTGAAGTTTTCTTTCATAAAAAAGTTCAACCTTTCCCGATGATAAAAATTACATAAATTACAAGGAAACCATAATTACTGAGAGTTTTTTTTTTTAGTATACAATTTATTGAATCTCAATTCAACACTTTCAATCCGTTACCCCGTAGTTTATGAAAACATACCAAATTTTAACAAAAAAAATTTCGCGTTTGGTTTTGAGTTACAAAAAAAAATCGCCTAGGACCACTCTCAAACGTAGCAATTTACCACTAGTATAGGACTCCCGCTCACGCACCTAATAAACAGAGAAAATATAAATGCGACGTTTATCAGTGTTCTTTGAAGCAACTAATATACAATGAGCGCTCAGTTCATTTACTGGGCGCAAAAAAAGTTGCTAGTTCCTGTATATATGATAATATGATAATCTATTATGTCTACGTAGCTATTTCTACAGCATACCGGGTGACGGACTCAACAAAATATGTTACAACCTAATAACATTTTGTAAAAAAAATGTTTTATGAGAAAAGATATGAAAAAAGCTATTTCTTTTTTTTAAAATTTTTATTAGTAATCAAACTTGTAATAGAATCATTTATAGGTAAGGCATCTTTAAAACATGTTTGGCTGTGTTTCAAATTAAACTGTAACCATTCTTCTAACTGATTCCTGTTGGATCTAGATAGAATATCTTCCGAATCGAAATACCTGGATACTGTTGTCAGTGGCCAAAAATATTGAAACTTAAATATTACACGAATACTAAATTATAGTTTTGCAAACTTGGAGTTGTTTAACGAAATATAAAATACTTGGAATAAAATTGAATATTTTGATTTCAATTTTTCAATATCGGTGTAAATAACTCCAAATGGAATTTATTATGGATTTTGTATTTTATTTCTTGGTTAATAATTATTTTATATAAATCTAGCATTAGCAAATAATATTTATAGAAAATGATTAAAAATGAAATTGAATTGGATCTCACAGAAAGCACAGAAAGTGAACAAAGCCACGTACTACAAAGTATGAAAATTATTTATCCATATATCCATATTTTATCTCATTTTAGACTACGCATGAATAATTTAAGTAAGAGTGAAAGGGAGCGCTGAGTTGTCAACTTTTCTGATTTTAAATGCCAAGTAACATTTGAGTCTTTGCTATGTGTTCGATTTCATTATTATTGTGATAATTTTTTATTTTATAAATTACATGCATATTAATATTTATTTATTTTTAATTTTTTTCAAATAAAATGGCAGGAACTTCTAGCATCGATGATCTTGTCCATTCCGTACAATTATATAGCAATAGAAAATTAATATTTCATGGTTATGTATTTCCATTCGTTATTTTATATTTATCTTGGGTCTATGTATGGATCTTTTTATACGGATTTTGGGAACATTATGAGGGTGGAATGGTCGGTATTGCCGCCATAGGTTGTTTACAAATTTTATCATGCCTTTTTTGTCATTGGTCAGTACATGTTCATTGTGTTTTTGCCTGTAATCGTGTAAGTATTTGAATTTTGGGGTTTTTGTACCAAAAGTTCAATTTATCATTGATTTCGGCAATTTTTTTTTTAGGAAAAGGATCCTCAAAAAGCAGAAGTTGTTAAAGTTATACCTACTTCTAACAATGGATCTACGGAATTGGTGCGGCTCTACAGTACCAAGGTGTGTACCGTCTTAGGTGTGTCCTCAAAAAATCCAATCAAACTTGGTTAAATGAGACCTCATTAAGAAAAAAGTTTATTACTGAAAATACGTTTGAAGTCGTAAAATTTTTCACTAACTAGAGAAAAAGGATATTGAGAAAATTAGATATCGATTAAAAATTTATTTATAACACTTAGCGTGAAAGCTAAAAGTATTCTGTGATAGTTCTATGTCTATTCAAAATTCCAAACTAGCGAATAATTGCTTATTATAAAATACCAACATGGCTCATATACTCCAAAATAATTATCAAAATTTCATTTTCAAAATTAAATATCTTCAAAACTAAACTAGGTATCGATCAATTTTATTTATATCCTTCGTCAAATCTGTTAGATTTATAACGAACTAGAATTTAAAATTTTTGGAAATTATATTCGCCCGTTCATTTCTTGCGCATACTAAGAGAAAAAATAAAAATCATTGGCTACATCTATCCATCCTTCTCACAGAGACGAGGCTGTCTTAAGATCTTTCGATACCGTAGGTTAGGTTAGGTTAGGTTATATTGGCTGCCCATGAAGGACTTAGGCTATAGAGAAGCCCATTGTGATACCATATGTGTTTTATCACCTTTCCGCTGATAATTTCATTTACCAGCTCCTCAATTTCAGAGACTGAGTGCACCTCCTGCATGCATATACCATGCACTACGCCAGTCCATCACAACTATTAATTAAATTAATTTTATTGCGACAGCGGGAATCGAACCCGCTACCCTATGCATACCGCGGGCGGAATTGGTTACGCCTTAACCAACTGAGCTAATAGGGCGACGATACCATAAGAAGACGATATTAAAAATTAAAAAATTTATTTATTAATTAATCACCCTTTTTTACGAATTTTGTGAAAAATTCACATCAATTCTCTGTACAGTTTATGAGAAATTAACTATAAAAGTGTTTTTACTAAAAAAGAGATATATGACGTATAAAATTTTAAATTTTAAATCATTTTCATTTTCACTCTTTATCCAAAAATGCACGTTCTTTACCATTCTAAGTCTAAAATTTTTGCTTTTATTTTTGAGTATATATTGGTTTTTCATTTGTATGCACAGTTTTGTTTAAATTATTAAATAATGAAACTGAGAAAGTTCTGAATTTTGATATCATTATAAAGCTTAAAACTTTAAGGAATAATGATGAAATTATTTTATATAAATGATAACATTTCTAAAAGCACTTATTGACTAAAAACTAACATTTATTACTTTTCCACACACCACCTTGTAAAAAAGGCTGTTTTTAATAATTAATTTCTCTTAAACCGTATAGAGAATTGACTTGAAATTTTTAATCATTCATTAATTTACACACCAAATTTCAGATTTTTGGTAACACTATCGTTTTTGTGAAACGCCTTAAAATTAACAACTACATGATAATTTCAAGTAGATGATACCTTATTATTATTCATTATTCTTTAATTTGTCAAAAAATTGTTAACTAACGGCTGTTCCTATGCTTATTAAAAACTCTGGTTTTCTATCTAATAGAAATTGTGATTTCTTTATGTTTCAATCTCGCATAATGAAAATATGATAGTAGTCCACAAGACGTATCAGTAATAGTTTTATTCTTAACTATACATTTTTTGTTGGGAAAATTTTGTGCAAGTTTCACATATAAGGTAATCAAAAATTATGACTAGCGCGTACCGGGAGCTATTGCATTATACAAGTTTTTTAAGGAGTTATTTTGAAATTTCTGAGTCAAATCTCTGATTGAAATCTTATTTTATTTTTAGGATCAAAAAGGAGGTTCATCAATATGGTTCATATTTCAAAAAACCAAATATTTTTGGTGTGACGAGAAAAAGACCTTCCGAGGCTTGGAATTTCCAGTTGAGAAATCATTTGGCTCATACATGGAGTGGAAAGGGTATCAAGAAGATATCGATATCGCTTTTGCTGAGCAACAATATGGTAAAAATTTCCTTGACATGGTTATACCAGAATTTCGAGATTTATTTAAAGAACGGGCCACCGCACCATTTTTTGTATTTCAAGTATTTTGTGTAGCACTTTGGTGCTTAGATAAATACTGGTATTATTCAATTTTTACGCTGGTTATGTTAATTTTATTCGAATGCACATTAGTTCAACAACAGTTACGCAATATGGCTGAAATTCGAAAAATGGGTAATAAACCGTATAATATCAATGTGTATCGAAATCGTCGTTGGCGATTTATATCAACGGATCAATTGATACCGGGTGATTTGGTATCAATTGTTCGATCGCAAACCGATAATCTTGTACCATGTGATTTACTTTTATTACGTGGAAGTTGTATTATTGACGAAAGTATGCTCACAGGTGAATCAGTTCCACAAATGAAAGAACCGGTCGAACAACATGATCCTAATAAGATACTCGAACCAGAAATGGATGGGAAATTGCATATGCTATTTGGGGGTACTAGGGTTGTTCAACATTCGCCTCCCAATAAACTAGCGACAGGTATTCGTGCACCGGATAATGGTTGTTTAGCGTATGTATTACGTACTGGATTTAATACATCCCAAGGAAAATTGTTGCGTACAATTTTATTTGGTGTTAAACGAGTCACTGCAAATAATTTAGAAACATTTGGTTTTATATTATTTTTATTAATATTCGCAATTGCGGCAGCTGTATACGTTTGGGTCAAAGGTTGTGAAGACCCAAATCGCAATCGTTATAAATTATTTTTAGAATGTACATTAATATTAACGTCGGTTATACCGCCAGAATTACCGATTGAATTATCTTTGGCTGTAAATACATCACTATTAGCGTTATCAAAATTATCTGTATTTTGTACGGAACCATTTCGAATACCATTCGCTGGAAAAGTGGAAATTTGCTGCTTTGATAAAACTGGCACATTGACCAGTGATAATCTCGTTGTGGAAGGTATTGCTGGTTTACCAAATCAACCAAAATCAGTAATGCCGATGAGTTCAGCACCACAAGAAAGTATTCAAGTATTAGCAACATGCCATTCGTTAGTACAATTGGATGATGGATTAGTGGGTGATCCCTTAGAGAAATCGACGTTATTAGCAGCAGATTGGACTTTGACAAAATCTGAGGCTGTTATCCCGAAAAAGGGTAAATCACCTGGTTTAAAAATATTTCAAAGGTTTCATTTTTCTTCGGCTCTAAAACGTATGAGTGTGGTTGCGGGATATAATGTTCAAGGAACAAGTGATACAGAGTATATTGTTACTGTTAAAGGAGCTCCTGAGGTACTTAAAGACATGTATGTAAATGTTCCTAAAAATTACGACGATATTTATTTGGAATATGCTCGACGTGGTGCACGTGTATTAGCATTAGGTTACCGTGTTATCGGACAATTATCATCACAGGAAATACGAAATTTATCACGTGAAAAATTAGAAACTGATTTGAAATTTGCTGGATTTGTTATAATATCTTGTCCCTTGAAATTAGATTCAAAAGCAGTGATTAATGAAATTTCAAATGCATCACATAGTATTGTTATGATCACGGGTGATAATCCATTAACAGCTTGTTATGTTGCTAAAACGCTTAAAATGACAAATAAAGAACATACATTAATCTTAAGGAAAGATAAAGATGAATGGATTTGGGAAAGTATAGATCAAAGTAAAACATTTCAGCTAAATACAAAAAAAAACGATGTAAAAGAACTTATCAAAAATTACGATTTATGTATTACTGGTGATGCTTTAAATTTCTTACGTTACAACGAGCAATCATTTTTACGTAGGATTTTGCCACATGTTAAAGTGTTTGCACGATTTGCACCTAAACAAAAAGAGTACGTGGTAGTTACACTTAAAGCGTTAGGTTATTGTACATTGATGTGTGGAGATGGTACAAATGATGTAGGTGCTTTAAAACATGCTGACGTTGGTGTTGCAATCTTATCAAATGTAATGGAACGATTACCAGAAGTGAAAGAGAAAAAAGCAAAACCAAATGAAAAAACATTAGAGAAACGTGCAACCAGAGAGAGTGCTGTTGAAACGTTACGACACCGTGGTGGTAATAATGTTAGGGAACGTGCAATGAATCCACAAATGAATATACAAAAGTTAATGAAAGAATTGGAGGACCAAGATCAGGCACAGATTGTTAAATTGGGTGACGCTAGTATTGCAGCACCTTTTACTAGTAAACTTTCATCAATACAATGCAGTGAGTATTAGCATTATTATATTCCATGTACTTCTCAAAAAACATTTTTACAATCTTGTTTATTATCGGCTTGCATTTAAACCGCGCTGTTGCACAGGCGGGTAGCAATAGAATAAAAAGGGTTTGCACCGTTATAATTAGTGGAAACGTTCAGGGAACCTTTTTTAGTTCATAATCAAATCAATATAGTATTTAATGAAAATTATTGGGGAGGAAAGCCTATAAATGCCTTATAACGAATTTTTAATTTTGTCTGCTTGCTGCAGTTTTAACTAAAGAGTCCTGAAAAATACCTTGGCACTCTTAAAAATTCTTGATATGCTCAGAAAACTTTCTTTAGTTTAGAATTAATCAAATAAAAACAAAATCATTAGGGAGGAAAATCATTAAGTTGGTTTTTCCACTCCCATCTCCATGGTTCCCGATATTCCATACTTAGAGTCCCTATAAATGGAATTTTCACCACTTTAGAGACTTGAACTTTTTTAAAATTTATTGTTATTTTAGTATAATAACTCCTCATAAAAATTTATTGTTTTCCATAATATTTGGGTTTTTTCAAATCTATAATGATGTACAGGGAGAATCGTATATTCATAAGAGGAGAATAAATTTGTCTGTTAGAATTGTCTGCTAGCTTCCGTTCACTTTGGAAAACTTAAATACGTTAATTAATTAGAGAATTTTGGGACTCTGGGAAAACAGAAAAAATTTTCAAACTAAAAATGTTGGATTCAAAAGCATATTTAGGACATGTTGAATTTGTCATCTAAAAGTATGTAACCTTACTAGTTACATATAACCTTACCCTGTATAAAAGTATATAACCTTACTAGTTACGAATACGAGATATAATAAGAATTTAAATTAGGAAGTTATTTTCATAAAAAGCAAAACCTTTTATTTGAAATATTTGTACGAGAGACAAATAGTTACGACAGTAACTATTTTAAAAGATATTGATAATCGGAGGCGAAAAATGTTTCCAACAAACTTTGTTAGTTTTTTATAAAAAAAAAAGTACTTGTTTTCGTTAAGATAACCCCCCCCTCCCCCGCTGTGTCTCTTACTAGTATCAGAAATTGAGTAATAAATTATTCTTTTAAGTATAGTTAGTTTATTTATAAGAGATCTTTGTATTTTTTCCAGTTTGTCATATAATTAAACAAGGACGTTGTACATTAGTGACCACATTACAAATGTTTAAAATTTTAGCATTAAATGCTTTGATATTGGCCTACAGTCAATCTGTATTATATTTAGATGGAATCAAATTTAGTGATACGCAAGCTACTTTACAAGGGCTTTTGTTAGCAGCTTGCTTTTTATTCATTTCACGATCGAAGGTTTGTTCTTTATCTATTAATTTTAATTTTACTCTATTTACACAATATTTTTAATTTTTAGCCGCTGGAAACACTATCAAAGCAGAGGCCATTACCCAACATATTTAATTTCTATACAATTATTACAGTATTATCACAGTTTGCGGTGCATTTTTGTTGTTTAATATTTTTAGTACAAGAAGCATATAGTCGAATGCCAGCTAAGTTAGTAATTAATTTTTTTTAAAATCATATACTCTAAAGAATAACTATTTTTAATTTTTATCAGGAGTGTTATTAAAATTTTTTTATCAGGAGTACGAATCTTTTTTAAAACAACTTTTAATGGTTACCAAGTACGGAGGTAATAAAAAAAATGAAAATAATATCACACATTATGGAGCTAGATTTCGTCTCTTCTTATCAAAGTCAGATATTTACATAAGGATTCTTAAGGCACGCCTGGATAACATTTTCACTCGCGAATTTGAATTAAAAAATTCCAATAAGCGAAACTTATATAACAATCCCTTCTACTACACTAATTGGGTTTACAGTTTTATCCCATACACCTTTTTGGCTAATCGAAAGTTTTCCAAATACAGGCATGCCCGATTTTTTGACTTCGTAAACTAATTCGCAAAGTTGTCCATCGCTTGTGGTTATATTAATACATAACCTTTATCAAACGTATATATTTTTTTTTAAATAATTTTTTATACCGAGTTGCTCGCTATTTACACAATATTTACTTTACACAATATGTATGGTATATTGCGAACGTATATTTGGCATTAAATTATTTGTACAAATCTTTAGCCCACGACGGGCTAAATTTTATGTTAGTCCTTGCGACTAAATTTTTATGATGTTAAAAAAATTTAATAATTGTCCGAAAATATACACTAAGACGTTTATACGTTTAAATATATGACGAAGAGTTGACCAAAATAGTCCATAATAGGTGTGGTTTATGAAAAACTACTTGCTCGTACCTTTTGGAGAGACGCCTTCATAATGAGATAAAGAAGAACGCGTCAAACGAAATGTCATCTAAAGAGACGGAGGCATGACGATTTCTAGGTTATACCTATTTTTTAGTGTAATTATAAATTAATAGATAATTAGTGGTAGATCGGGTAAACAATTTTAAGAAATTTTCTGTTTAGAATTTTAATATATCGTTATCTATCAGGGTGGGGCATAAAAGTGTTTTTTGGTCGGGAAGTATTGGATCAAGAAGAATTTTCGCCGTCCAAAACTCTAGAATAATGCATTTTTGAGTATGGTTGTTTTTCTTTGGAGTGAGGAGTCAGTGACTTGTACCGAAGTCACCAACTTGCCATTCCAAACAAAACAAGCACACACGATTAAACGATGTTCTAGCGTTCGCGATTAACTGTAATTATAAAAATTCTCTAATTGTCAAATTTTTTCGATTAAAAAACACCCCCATTTGATTTTTATACCCCACTCTGTATATAAACTATGTGCGATTATTCTTTATGTTCAAGTCTGTATTAAAGTCGTTTATATTAATAAAATTATCTATTTGTAACACTGGAAAGAAATAGTAGAATATGCCACTCCTGAAATTACGGAAATATCTATATTATTGTAAAATACTTCATACTTTTACACTTAAATTTACTCCAATATTTTTTGTTTGTGTAGTAAAAACTCAACGGTAGTGGATATGGTTTCCCAGGTATTAGATAAAACAGACGATGAAAATGAAGAGTTTGAATCAAACATTTTAAACAGCACTGTTTATATCATTTCAATGGCATTACAAATTTCAACATTTGCCGTTAATTATCGAGTAAGTAGAGAATTAAAAAAAATTAAATAAAAATCCAAGTTTTTAATAATTATTAATTATTTATTAAAGGGTGAACCATTTATGGAAAGTTTACGAAAAAACAAGGCGCTTTTGTACAGCATAGTTGGTGCTTCAGGTGCTGTTTTGTTATTAGCTTTAGGAGTATTACCAGAGGTAGCAGATCAATTTGAAATAGTACATATACCAGCAGATGTAAGAATTCTACATTTACAGTACATTTTTATATAGTTCGAAGTTCTATTATTTACTCTAGCTTCACGTGTGACTTACTCTAGCTCAATGTGTGATTTGAGAACTCTCCAAATTAGACCAATAACGTGGCTGTATTTCACGGCGAGAAGCATGACAAATTCAAGTCACAGACATTAAACTATTGTGATATTGATCAGAATGTATTTAACCGTAATGTTCGTTTAATATAGAAAACATGGTGGAAAAATTCCCCTTTCAACATTCGCCTAATTGTATGTGATAAGTTTTTCTTGAAAAACTAAAATTAGAAAAATGTACCTACAAAAATAAATTTTAGTACGAAAATGTTCGTACTTTCGCGAAACCACCGAAGTATGATACAACGAATCTCGCACTAAATACAGTCAGCTTATATCTAAATCTAGAAATTTATTTGTATCTCAATTTAATATAAATAATAGAATAATAGCAGTACTGGATTATTACAGTAATAAAGCCGATTGGTAGCATGCTAATAACTTGTATTAAACTGTGACTTAGGTAAATTACTTTATTACTTTATGTTTTGTTTGATCAATTCGAATTATAATTCAAGAATGTTGTTGGTGAAAATTAACATTACTTTTTTTATTTTTTTAGTTTCGTGCAACATTGGTTGGAGTGTTATTTGCTGATTTCTTCTTTTCGTATTTAATAGATCGAATATGTTTGTTTTTATTAGGAGAAGGTCGATTGCGGATACATTAATGTATTTAAAAATTCAAAAATAATATATTAAAATATAATTTATATTATGAACGTAAAGTCATTCGTCATTCACAAAACATAGGCACACGATTATCAAACAATTGTGCCTTAATGTGAATACATTTGAGTGTATGGGAAAAACTATTATTTCAGGGCATAATAAATATAAAAAAAACTTATTGTTTTAATGTAAGTTTGTTTATTGAAAATACAATGAACAAATGTTTGTTGTGAAATAAACGAGACATAATAATGAATTTTGTAAAAAATTTTTTTATTTTGTTTCAAAATGTATGGTATTAAACGAAACTTGTCTATCTTCTTACAGACTTCAGTTATACATTATACTCGAACATACGCCGATTGAGCATTAGACTGAAAATATTTTTTAAATGTGTATTTACTGCTAAATGAACATGTATTTTTTCCGATTGATAACAATGAAATTAGTTCGCAAAATTACTTAGCTAGAAATTTAACTTTTGAAAAAAATAGAATCAAAATTAGATAATTATCTCCTTATTTATAATTACTACACTTACTTGTATAAGTATGATAACACCAAGTCAGTGTTCACTAGTTTGAAAAAAATACTTGCGAATCGCTTGAGTTAGCACCTTAGGCAAGAATAAATGTTACCAAAAATCATACTAAGTTTGGTTTATATTTCATGATTTATTGATAGTATTTGGCCTAAAGACACTGTAATCGGGTTTGTATCAGAATATGACGAATTAAAACTGTGAGAAATAAATCATATTTAGTCAAATACTCTATTTGGAATTTAATTTCCCTTAGATATTGTACTCCGAATTGTGTTTTTTAAATACGACCGTTTAAATAAAATTTTAAAAACACTCATATATTAAAAATTTTATCGCATTTGTTCCATCATTTTCATCCTATTTTGAACATTTGCATTAGTACGGGTTTTTTCCACAAACGTTTTCAACATAACAAGCTTTGACCAATTTTAATACAAAAATACATGCATTTATTAACGCTTTATGGGGGACAACTAATTTTTTTTTTTTAATTTGGCGAAAATTTGTTATTTTTCAAAGTTTTGTACAAATTTTATAATTTTATTAAATGATTGTTTTAATTCATATGTGTTGAGGGACCATAAAACATTTACGAAATTTTTTAAGTTTCTATAATCAAGCTTTATATCTTCACAAATACCTTATGCTCCGATTATTACGTGTAACAAAAGTCTGTAGAAAAATATACACGTATTATATACCAGATCACTGAATGTAATTTAAATATAATTTTTGTTAAAATAGTATTTTTTCTTCTACATAATATCCATCGAGTTTTGCTGTAATGTAAAAATTTTTTACTTATTTGCAATATCAGAATATTTATTTTCTATCAAAAACTTTTTGCCACATATTGGAAAAACATTTTTTAATTAACTGTTTTGTGTGTGTTTCATTGATTAATCTTACGACTAAAATTCAAAAAATGACAATATACATAGTCTTTTGAAAATGTTATCGAGCACACACACCATTTACAAGATTTTTTGTAGGTAAAACAGTTGGTGGACTATAAATAATTCAGCCGGGCAGTAATTTTTACAGAAATGAAAATGTATTTTAATGGGCACCGGGACTATACACGAAGAATCTGACTTATTGTTGCAAAAATATGGACGAGGTCTATAAAATGACGTACAATTTGTGGCAGTGAGTTTTTAACACTGACACAAGCAATACTTCTACAAAAGAAGTGTATATTTATCGATGTTATCTAGACGTGATACTGGTTGGCCACGACAATTTTGCAGCCACTACACGTCGTAATAAATCGACAAACTACAGAACCCTTAGTAAAAAAAGACATTTTAAAGAAATACATGTTATGTAATTGTGTTTACGATAAGAAATCATTACAAGAAAACTCATAGTTTCCGAATTAGTTATATTTTTAAAATAAACAAATGGGACATAACAGTTTGTTTATTGCAGCAAAATATTGAAGAAAAATTATTACAGTAAATTTTGTACTAGAATTTTTAATGTTTTCCTTCTTATTCTATAGATCTAAGTCTATAATCAAAGAAATTATTAGAACAGTCATATTATAAAAAAGAAATTAAGAATTTAGTTCACATCTTCAATGAACAACGAGCAAAAACATAAAAAATATTTTATTGTTTGTTTTTAGGTTAAGGGGTCTACATTTAAATATCAATTGAATTTCTTTGGTCGAAGACACAGATCTTTAAATTTTCGAGTATTTGCTTCATTAAATATATGTCATTAAAATTGCATATTTCAAATTGGACAAAGTAAACAGGTGACTAAAAATGTCGCTTATAAGCGCCTTATATCCGATAAAAGGCATAAAACAGCATTTTTCTTGGTTGGTTTGAAACATGCAAATTAAGCGAGATTGTTTGTGAAATAAATGAAAAATATAGTATTAATTTTTTCAATCAGTTTATTTTAGTTCCTAATTTTCGAATAAATATGGTTGAATAAAAACCGTAAAATAAACGGATTACTGAATTAAACAAATTAACAAAAAATATCACTAATTGTGATCAGTTACCAAAATTTTGAATGAAATGTAAAACAATCGTTAAATAATTGACAATATATACGATTACAAAAATTGGATCGCATGTGAACTTTTTTTATAAATATTATTTATAGACCACTTAATAAAATCAGTTAAGTAAAAAACATGTTGCATCCAATTCTATATTTTTTTATCAAAAACTTTTATTTAGTCAAAATAATTGAATAGATTAACTAGACTGATAATTGATGAAAATGAATTTAATTGATGTAGTCTTACAGCCCACTTTTTTATTAATTTAATAAATTCTCAAAAATACAACTTTTTTGGTAGGTAATATCTTGAAAGATTGAAGCATTCGAAACTCATCCGCATTTCGGACAAAAGACCGTTAATATGCCCATAGATTTGGACGCAACTTTTTTTGTAGTTGATTCTTATTATCTGGTGTATTAAAAAATAATTTTAGGTTTTATCAAAAACTACATAAAATGTTATATAAATAAAATATTTTATGTATCTGCAATATAAATGTTGAAAAATTTACCATATTTGGTAAAAAGTAAATTAATATTTGAGAGTTTAAAAAAAAATGTATTATTACATTCCACAAATAAATAACTGCTTAATACGTCTCTTATAATTGTTAATAATTTTAAGTTGTATTTTTTTAATTCATCCATAAATTACTAAGAATATATGAAGGGTAATTTTCTTATCTTTCATCACACATGATGGATTTAGGATGGATAATTGACTAGTTTTGGTATTTTTAAAATGAGCTCATAACAAAAGAATGCCAAATTCTTATTTAACGAGGCGATAGTTCTTACACAGAGGGATTTATATTTTAAAAAATAAGTTCTACTAAGAGGTACCTCTGTGTCACAAAAAATGCACATGTTTTACCATTCTAACTGTTAAAGCTTATAACATATTATATGTGAATTACATGTACTGCTATAGCAATATCACTTAGAATGGCTCAAATTTTGCTTTTATTTTGACTTGGAGTGTACATATTTAGGACATCATGCCAGAAGGGCGTGCCGATCTTGTTAAGAAGTACGTTGTGTTAAATTTTTGTGTGTAGCTAAAATATGTACTGAGATATAGAATGTTATTCTTGGGGCATATGTATTTTATGAAATAATTTTCTTACACCATAAAGGCATATATTATTGAATCGTAAATTTTGAAAAATTTACAGATTTTCTCGAAAATGGACTTTCCTTTTTTTCTATACATATAAGCAGTTATATAAAAAAATAAGTTATATAAATTTTATAAGCCAAAATGTATCAATTTTCCTTTCCAAAATGATAAAAAACACTTTTTTTTTAATAAACTTAGAAAAGGTCCCATAGGGCACCGCGAAGATTTCAATAATGGGGGAAGGGAAGATCTGTTTTCTCAATTTTCATTGAAATACCGATTTAATTAAGAATATGATGATTTAATCAAGTTTATATGGTTATAAAAAATAGGATATCACTGTGTGCGAGTAAAATATTAACAAATTTTGATTGAACAATGTCAATATATTGATAATGTTATTATTGAAAAATTATATGACACAAATTATTATTATTACAGCATATTAATTACAGAAATATGTAAATTAAACGATTGCGGTTCGCAGAAATTAATATCTAAGTGCTAAGTGGCAGATTTTAACTCTCCGATGTTTCAAAAGGCACCATTTTTCAACGATTTCACGAAGATAAATTTCATCTACTTTATCCTTCGAAGAATAAAGCAACATCAATACATTTGAACGATCATTCCCCATTGTGGTCCACAAATAATTTAAAACTAATTTTAATTTTCTAAAAAACGTTCGCAAGAAGCTGATGTTACAGGAGCAATCAAAAGGAAACAAACGAGGTTGCGCGCTAAGAAAATCGCATTATTCAACTTAAACACTGCTTTCGAAATATCGTCGAAATTTGTACATTTTTTACATGAGTTAAGGAGAATTTACATCCCAGAAAGCAAATATTTTGGTTCTTCTTTAAAGTATTTGGGCTTTAATTGCACAATGGATTTGATTGATTCAATTGTTACATTGAATATGCCATCTGAAATTTTTTTAACTGTTTAGACGCTTATTTTAAATTATTAATTCCACAAAATAAGTGGGTGAGTAAATGAATCTCTGAAAATTATTAATTATATAAAACAGTGAATTTAACATCGCCGATCTTAATATATTCTCGGAGATTTCCATTAAAAAAGACCGTCGATTTGCCGAATTATATCTTTACATTTTCTCGAGATAATATAATAACTTTCTTCTATTTAATTCGATGATCTGTTAATTAATCAGCATTTCCGATTTTTTGTAAAATTTCCGAATATTTTTTAAATTGCTTGAATTTATTAATAAAATATCCTCGAATTATTGACTCAAATTTTCTATGGGGGGGGGGGTATGTTTAGCTCAATTTAAAAATTTGCAAAACTTCAATCGACTGTTCTGAATTGAATAGTTGTGCTGTTAGATTTCGCACTGTTAGATTCGCAGAGAAAATTAACAAAGACAACAACACAATATTCAAACAGCTGACAGAGAAACACAATAACAGAGCATGATATTCAAATTAGTAAATAATATTTATTAAATGGCAATTATTATGTTGTAAATACGAGCCAGGATATTATTTGTGTATGACATTAATAATCATGCTTCGTCATTGATTATCCTTCTCAATCATCTTAAAGAGGTTGTTCTCACTCTGTTGTCAATTTAGTTAGTATATTTTCAAAGGTTGCGCTTTGGCGAATTCGTCCTTATATGGAGCTCACGATATACTTAATATTTTCCATGTCGTTAAACAGCACAAACTCCTCTTTATTTATATGATAATGAGTGTATGCTTTATATAACTTTATGAGTATTAGCTGTTGAAATGTATTCTAAAGGTGAAATCAAATCAGAATGCTTGGCAATGAGGGACGTAACAGGCCTATTAAGTTTAATCGTGAGATGCCTTTTCTTAGAAATTCATTAAAATTTAATAATATAAGATTAATAAAAGTATTTTGTATTTAATAAAAAAAAACGGGAATTTTTTTCACCATCATGAGGTATTAACCATGAAGGTTATAAAGAAGGAGAACGATCGCTACGTGTTAAAGCATTAGCGCGTCTGTTCTTGAAAATTTGTAGAATTTATAGTTCATTTTCAGCCACCAGCCGCGCTGTCATCAAGAAGTAGTATCTGCGAAGTTAGCTGTTTATGAGTACAAGTAGATGAAGTTAGTTGCATAATGTACAAATTGATATATCATTTCAAATTAGCGCACAACAGCCCGCTTTTATTGATACTACTTAGTGGTCGCAGCGCTTCACTTATTTTATCCATATTTCGGGGACAATATTTTCTATAGCGATCGTTCTCCTTCTTATAACCTTCATGGTATTAACAATCAAAATAAGTTTAACTAACGTTCTGGACGTATACCGAGTATACAAAAAATAGATACTTTTTTATATATCTCGAAAACTATATATGAAAAACAACGTATTGAAATATTAATTTTTGGCGAATTTTTTGGTACCCGATTTGTTGAAAGGGTAAGCAAAAAAAAAAATTTGAATTTTTGTGTTTGTGTGTGTGTGTGTATTGAGTATATTATATATTTGTGGGTATTCAGAAAGTTCAAGACCCCCTCTGAATTTTAGAAAGATAAAATTTGTAGTATTTCTTGAGCTTCACCTTGAAAATGAAGGTCAGTTCAAGGCCAAGTCGATATTTTAAATGGAATTCTTAAATGATTGAATGATTAAATGAATTCACTATAAAAGTATTAGAATAAAATTGCTGAATGATTTTCATAACTTTGCATTGACATACAAAAAGAAGATACTACCTCATATTAAAAAATCGATTTGACCTTGAAATGATCTTCATGGTCAAGGTTAATGCTAAATCCAAAGACATCATTAAATTACACGAGCGAAATCATATAATTTTGGCTCTAATCATATTTTTGTAATTATTTTCTAAAATTCAAAAGGAGTCTCGAACTTTCGAACACTCTGTATGTATAGATACAATGTCTGTACATATTGTCACTTTTATGGAGTCTATAACGAGTGAATTGCCTTAATCACAATTTCGAACAGTGTATGAATGCACCATTCATTGGCCGTCGCTCCGACCTGAACTCTAAGCTGAAACTTAAAATGAATGGCTCATTAAGTTCCGGCGATTTATCATAGTGATTAGCTGAAATTTTTTTGTGATTTTGGAAATATAATTAGAATAATGCTGTGTTATGAGGATACGATTTCATCCGTTCATCGCTCTTGAATTAAACTAGGATTAAATTTAATTGAATTTTAATTTTAAATTTAAATTAAACGTGACATAAACTACCTATACTGAAGTGGGATTATCTCAGAAAAGGAAAAACTGAGATGGCTGCCAATTATAATCTATAATCGCTTCTAGTAAATGAGTCTAATCTATAAATATCTGTTTCTGTCTTCCTCACTTTTTTCTGTTTATTTCATACTGCTGTAATACAGATAGCATACTTTAGTACTTAATTAAAGTTTTTGGGTAAAAATTTAAATCATATAATCGAACTATTTCAATACCAATAATAACCGAATAATTACAAGTATGAAATCGGAAGCTTGGCGCGTCGCAATAAAAGAAAAAAATTATATAAAGGTTTAATTTTAGTACTGGTGAACCTTAAGGCATTTAGACAAACGCATAGTGACACATATGTTTACCAATGCACAATCATTTTAAAGGTCTTTTAGAGTTCTCATATTTAAGTTTACTCCCGGTATACAGTATGAATTAAAAATTGGCATACAAATTGTTTGATTTATATTTTTAATTATTTATAAAATGTTTTCATTAAAACTTTTTAATCTAATTCATCCAAAATATACATGACGTTTAAAACATCCGTAAATATTTGATTTAGGTACATTACTTATCTATTATTTTGCAATTATGTATACTATTTATACCATGTATATGAAATATACCAAGGTATACTAAGTTTAGTCCGAATTTTGTAACGCTTAAAAACATTGATGCTATGAACAAAATTTTGGTGTAGGTGTTCATAAAATCACCTAATTAGTTCATTTCCGGTTGTCTGTCGCCTGTCCGTTTGTCATTACGATAACTCATAAAAGAAAAGAGATATCAAGCTGAAATTTTTATAGCGTGCGTAAATGAGCAACATAGGTCAATTGTGTCTTGTGTCCGTAGGACCAATCTTGTAAACCGTTAGTGATAGAATAAAAGTTGAAATGTAAAAAATGTTCCGTATAAAAAATAAACAACTTTTGTTTTAAACATTTTTTCGTAAATATCATTGTTTACCCGTGAGAGCGCAAATTGTATTGTTGTATTATATGGGAATATCGGTTGTTTATGTGTGACATATGTGCATGTGTGATGACAGAGTAATCAACACTGTCTATACATGGTATTTCAACAATTAACTCAGTCAATTGTTTTAAATAATAAAATATGTGTATTTCTTAATTTTATAATTTTATTATTACACACGGGTTAAAAAAAATTGTGTTAATAAAAACCTTATTTAACAAAATAGCTCTTCAATATTTCACGTAAGTATCCCCAAGTGATGTTTTAAGTGTTCAGAAGTATTTCCAAACCCGAAAATAAAGGAAATTTTCACAAAATCTACAGATAAGAGTTAGATTCTTATAAAAGACTAATTGTGATCACATGCTTATCAAATCGATAGTGGCCAATTAGCAGACTAGTAAATATTCTCCGTAGTTAATTTTAAGCCTTTTGAAGTTTCTCCTAAACTGGAAGTCTTAAACATTTTCCCAAAATCTACAAAGGGCGTTTTTGTATTGATTCTGGCCATATGCTAGTTACGGCGGCAATAGAGGAAGGCAAATAAACAGGCCCATAAGTATTAACTGGTTCCAAGAGTACAGAAGTCTCTCCAAAGCTAGACGTTGTGCTTGCTCATTTTGGCAAGAATGGTTGGACTCAATTTGACCATACTTTCATAATTTTATATTATTTTGTTGTTTTCACGGCCGATCAGTCTACAGTACAGTATATTAACACTACGTTATACTTTTTATTATAGAAGTAAAGAGCCAGCAAGTGAGGGGCGGCCGCATCGCATTGTAATCGCATGCATGTCTATTGATGACGTTTTTCTCGGTTTAATAAAACATCGTGTTGTCAAGAAATTGTCAACACAAGTGTTCTGTTTAGTTAGTAATTGACACTTAATCGAGCGGGTTTGGTGATTGTCTTTGTTGAATAATTGTTAGTACGAAGTGATTGATTAAAGTGTATTATTGCTATAACATATTGTTAAAATCAATACTTTTTAATTAATAAAAAACTAAACAAAATAATTAAATACTATACAAACATAACCTAATTTTAACACATTTTATTTAAGTCAAAAAATTTTGTAAATAAATTTATGCATACAAATATTTGGACCTGATTAGTTTATTTCATAAAAGTAAGTATCAAAAGTGAAAGTTTCATATATAGTTTATATTTAATTATGTAATTAATTTTTGTAATTTAAAAAGAATTTTTGGTTGTTTTACCGCATAACCCGGAATTTTAATTCGATTAATCGTTTTTTTCGAAATTGGAATTACCTACTTAAAATACATTACAATATTTTTGACATTCAAACAAGAGCCCGCGTTTTTTTTTTAAATTTCAAATTTATTATTTGTAATTACCTTTATTATAATTTACGCATATTATTAAAGATTTTATAAATATACCAACAGACTTTCGATTTTTAAATCGAATGATAAAATAATGATAAATTTTAAAAAGGTATTAAAATAAGTTGGTTTTTCGAAGGTTGGGGGTAAAAAAAATCCAAAAGGTTACTAATCCAGTTTTTGAAAGAAACAAGTTTTACTGTTTTATAAAAATAGGCGTTGGAATTTTTATCAAATTTTAGCAATTTTACAATTTAAAAAAATGCAATATAGGTAAAATATTAAAAAATTGCTTTTTATTAGGTAAAAAATTTGAGACCAGTTTTTTAATAACAAAAGAATTAGAGACAAATAGCAAATGTTTTATCTAGAGCTAGACTCATATGAATATCAATTTTTATTAATAAAAATAATTATAAATTTATCTTTTTTTCTTTTATTACTTGTAAATTTATCATTTTTTAAATTTCTTTTTATTCAAAACAATAATTTGCATACAATATAAAAATCACATAATCAGCATTCATTCTACCCACTGTTTTATTGAACTAAAAATGAAAATATAATGAGTTAACAAGTTTATTTAATTTTTTACAATTTTTTTTTATTTTACATATTATATGTTTATCAAGCTTTTCCAATAATGTTGTAACCATAATAATTAATAAATATTATTATCGAGTGAATTTTATTTTTGTAATGACAAAAGAATATTACATTGATAAAAATACTGTGCTATTAAATACTTGGCTTGTTAGTATACCTTGTTACAAATTTATAACCAACAATGTACTACGTTTAATTGGTTTTTATTTATTTGAAAGTTTGTAAGGTTATTATTTCCGGGTGATTTAATAGTAAGACACAGGAATATATTTTGACCTTTTAAAAAATAAAAAATTTATAATAAAATTAATACAAATTAAAAACGTATTTAGTTTCATTTCACCTCTTCTATGCATGTATTATATTTCATAAATTTTTAAATTCATGTTTTTAATTTTTCTTCTTAAAATAACGCAGAAGGATTAAAGCTTTCACTATTACTTGAAATGTATTTTTAAAAGAGCTAATTTTTATTAAATTGAAGTTAATAATTTTTATTTTCCGAGTTGACGTATTTCTAAAAAGAAATGTTTTTTGTGTTTTCACAATGAGCCGAGATGTTCCATTTGTTTACTAAAACTTGCGGTACCAAGCGATGGGAAGGGGATAAAAAAAATTTGGCAAAACTTGGTGCAGTTGTTCTTAGTTTTTATTAATCTACCACGGGAAGTCGCATACCCCTTATAACCTAATTAGCTAATTTGTTTAAACAATTGCCAGATATGTGAGATATCTACACACAAAATAAAATAAAAACTAAAACCCCGAAGACTACAAAATCAGGCTCTTAAAAGTATGATAAACAAGAAAAGATTTTCATCTGAAATTGTTATGATAAGTAAAATCGTCATTGCAGTCGGGGGCCTCTTTTCCGTCTTGTGGAAAACTGTTTGATTTCAGATAAAAATATTTTCTTGTTTTCATACTTTTAAGAGTGTGATTTTGTAGTCGTCGGGGTTTTAGCTTTTGAAATTTATTTTATTTAAACTACATATTTTGATGTTATAATTCGTGATAAAGTATAACAATATATGTATATATATGAAAAGTGCTAGTTACGCATTTTTATTTGATATCTAACACAGTATTATGAAATAAAAATTTGTTTTTAGTTCAGAACTGCATGTCTTTTAGAGGAAGCCATATTCAATTTACGAATGACGTCACAAAGCCTATAAACGGCGGACGATCAAGACGCTTTTAACGATACCTCATTTGTCAAATTATGATAAATAGTTTAGAAGCTTGGAGGAAACAGACGAAAGTACATATATTTTAAACTATTTTGCGTTTATAATTAGAGGCGTAATAAGTAGTTTTCAAACGCCCTTTCATTTGATACCTAACACGCTATCATTTAATCGAAATTTGTTTTTCGATCATAACTTTACATCCTCCATATTTAATGTAATGTGACGCCAGACAGTCTATAAACAGCGGACAATCAAGACGCTTTTAACGGAACCTCATTTGCCAAATTTTGATAAGTAGTTTAGAAGCTAAGTGGGAAGAGATGAACATACATTCATACCGGTCAAACCCATAATCCTCGCCATACAATGAAGCCGGAATGAATAATCAATAAAATTCAATTTTCTAATATAAATCAACGATTTGAGACTCCAACTCATTTATGAGACTGGAACATTTAGTGTGTGAATTAGCAGAAAACTTAAAATTAGAAGATATATGTTTTTGCTTTTCTTTCTTAATTATTGACTTATGGTTTGATCTAAACTAACGGCAATATTATTATTTATTTAACAGTTGTACAAAATTAAATATACATTTTTTTTTTCAAATAAGTCCACTTATTACTCAGTTAAATTCGAAATAAAACACGTGCATACATTCAATGTTTGAATAAAAGTGTGTTTACATTATCAAAGAAAAAGGACAAAGTTCTTTGTCCAATTCGTTTGATGGAATTATGGAATTAGTACAAGTTGGATAGCATTTGATGGCAGTATATTATTCCATTTGCAATACTTTAATTTTATTCATATATTTTACTTAAATTAACTAATTAATCTTTAAATATAGGTATATACAGTGATAATGATTTTTGTTTTTAAGATTTTTAATAAGTATAGAATATTAAAGTTTTCTTCTACATCTTTCTAATAGGGCATAATCCTGATGTCGAATTGGCCATATTACCCATAAAAATGTAAAACTAGACTTGATACTATGACAAAATTTGAAAGTGAAATTAAAATTGATAAAAAAACGAAGAAATTGGAACTTAACTTTTCTATTCGTATAGTGAGAATTCTTCACCTGAAGTGATAAAAAAAATTTAATCTGATTCCCTATTATGAATATGAGTAAAATGACTCTGAAGAACAAAGTCAATCTCTATTCTCTATTCTCTATAAATGCCAAAGTAAGCATGTTTGTTTGTTTGTTTGTTTGTTACGCTTTCACGCTAAAACTAGGGAATGGTTTTTAATGAAACTGACAGTTTCTGCGCGGAGATGGAAAAAAAATTTTAATAGTAATGTAAAATTGGAAAAGTGGGATGTTCTCTATACGCATTCTTTAAATTAGCTGATTTAAAACATATCGACCACCCCACGTTTTGAATTTTACCTTAGAATTAAAATTATTATCAACTTTTAGTGCAATTAAGTGTGTTTAAAAAAAATATAATTTATATATAAATATGGTCTAAGATAAAGATTGTGCACTGTTTGGGTAACAAAGAATGAAATAAAATTTTTTTAACGTGGATGGGCCCTAACCACTATACTATCTCATGGTTGAGATTACTATTAATATAATATTATTAAAGTAATAAAGATAAGATTATCGATCGTTTATTATGGTGATTATGGTAAGGATACTAGGATAAAGTTATTTTAATTATTGTATTGTCATCGGACCTTCATACGTGCGCAAATCTTCAAGTTAATCAGACAATTAGAAGTAGGTTAAAATTGACTTGTAAGATTTTATTACATTAGCAGATACCGGCCCGCTTTGCTGTTCAATTCAACTTTAAAAAAATTACCTTGTTGTAGCCCTAACCTTCCTTGACCTCAATATCCTTCTGTTTATTCAATATTTTATGAATTTTAATTTTTTGGTGTGAAAATTTAGCCCATGATACTCGCTGATAATGTAACTCTCTACAGGTGAAATAATTTTTAAAAACGGTTAAGTGTTCAATCGGTTAATTAAAAAATGACGAATATCAACTTCGATGCAAATCACCCCCAAAATAACTTTCTACCCCTTTTTAACTGCGTTAGGCAATTAGTTTCAATAAAGTACGAAACATATCTTCCATCACATCTATTAAAGAACATTTATGCAAAATTTGAAGTAGATTAGATCAAGAAATCACGCTGTCTCATACAAACAGATTGCCCTCGTTTTTCACTCCCTTAAAGGTAGAATTTCTGAAAATCCTTTCTTATCGAATTCCTACGTCATAAAGAGAACACACCCTTCAAGTTTCAGGTCTCTACGACAGCAGTTTAGGCTGTGCGATTATCTGTCAGTCAGTCATTCAGGACAAATCATTTTATATGTATAGATAGATAAATTAGTTAGTTATTAAGTCACAGTGATTAGTTAGTTATTAAGTCACACTTATAAGGAATTAAACTATATTACAATTTGCTTAAAAAAGACATTTTTTTGAGTACTTAATATTCATAAATGCTTTTTAATGTAGTTTAAAGTGGTAAGGTAAAAATCGCACAATTTTATGCTCCACCTGTTTATACATTTTTCTAAAATTTAAAAAAAAATGAGAGCTTGGTTCTGAATTAAACAACAATTAAGTTAATACAAAAATTTCTGATTAACCAAGTTAGATTTTTTGCATAGTATTGTAAAAAAATTTGTCTTGTTTATTATGACGATCTTATTTTAATAATCTTATATTTTTTTAGTAATGACGTCTTAAGTGTAATAAAAAAAAAAAAATTTAAATATAATAATTATTGATACAATTTAATGAAGCCTCAATATCATTTTTAATTAAAACAAGTGAAAACAAACAATTGATTGAGTTAATTGTTGAAATACCATGTATAGAAAGTGTTGGATATCAATGCTTGCATTATTATACCCTGTATATATGTAATATATCAAGGTATTCTAAGTTTAGTCCCAAGTTTGTAACGCTTAGAAATATTGATGCTACGAACAAAATTTGGGTATGGGTCTGTTTGTCTGCCCGCCTGTGAACACAATAACTCAAAAACCAAAAGAGATATCAAGCTGAAATTTTTATATACGCAGGACTAGGTAATTTGATACAAAAAGTATCTATAAAAATCAGGAAAATTTAACGATTGGAAGTTAACCTATAGAAAGTTACAGTGTCAGCGAGTATCATGGGCAAAAAATTAAAATCCATAAAATTGTGAACAAAAGTGAGGATAAGTTAGGGCTATAACGTAATAGTCTTTGTTTTTAAAGGAGGAATTGCCCCGAAAAGCGTTCGGATACCTGCTAGTATGATTCAAAATGTATAATTATTTGACCAGGCAAGGCACCAGGCTGAAGACTTTGTGTAATGCTCTGTGATTAGGTTATATTTACATTCTGTATATTTTTCCTACTATTTTGATGACTATGACTTCAAATTGATAAAATGCTACTACATTTTCCAAGGTCGTTTGTAGTAATTTTATAAATTTTTATCAATTATTTGTAACAAATAAAATTGTTTACGTTTAATACACGCCTTAATATTTAGAGTACAAGTGTTTTGATTTTAAATTTGTAAACAATTTTTAATTAATCGTTAAAAGTTCATTCTAAAAATAATATAATTTATATTTATTATGTTAATAAATTGAAGTTACGTAATTTTTTGCATGTTTTGATAATCTGTGCCATAAAAGGCTAACAAGGTTTAATTTAATAAAAGATTGTCTAATCCATTTGATAAAATAATTATGTACTTGAAAATTAATCTTATGGTGATTTAGCAAAACCCACTGTGTATTCAGAACTTATACCTATGATTTTAATACCTTGTATGAAAGGTCCTTTGGGCTCTTAATGTCTTGAAAAATATAAACAATTATATTTTTCAAAGAGCGTTTGAGTATTACGGGATTTTCGAGGAAGGATTTAAAAGCTAAAAAATGGATAATAATTTATTTAAATTTTCTATTTTCTAGAAATTTTTTTAAAATGATTATTTTTCGGATGTATATATACTCCTCTGTGTCAAAAAAACGAACGGATTTACATATATACTCAGCGTAAATCCGTCCGTTTTTTGTAGCTCAGAGGGTACATACAATTGACGTTAGAGTTGTATAGACTGAGTGTTAAACGATTTTAAACGTGCCAACATCTGAGGTAATTGCTTAGATCCAATCATTGTAGATTCGTAAGAAAAAATGTAAAGTGATACGTGATAAGTATTTTTTTAAGTCAAAAAGCGAAAAAGCTCAGTGAAATCAGTTTTTTTGAAATCATTTATGTAAAACATTTTGTGAATTTGACATTCAATGTATGTGTTTTTGATTAATGTCCCTATATTCAATGTATATTTTTTTGATAAATGTTCTATATCCTTTTGATAAATGTATTTTTTTTTTTAAATATCCCTAGCTGACCTAAGCAATTACCTCGGATGTTGCCACATTTCTCATTGTAGCATATGGAAAGATAGGAGATGCTTAGTCTATATAAAAATATAAAGTCAATGGTATATACACATGATATTAAAATATATATTACGAAAATTGTAGTAACAAATCTTTAAAATTAACGATGCTACAATATTTAACGTTAAAATGATTAATTACATAATTAACAAGTTAATTACATAAAACGTAAATACGTGATAATTAATTACATTACCATAATTTTTGTTGTTTTTTTTTTTTTAAATCTTAAAAATGAATAGTGGTTGCTCAAAGAAATTTTTTGAAAAGGTCATTGTACCATTGTTAATGGCTGTATAGCAGTAGCTAAAGCCAGTTTTAAATAAAAAAAAAAAAAAAAAAAAAAAGGTCCTTGTAAAATCAGTGATTCTTTTAGCATTTTCAGTGGATTTGTAGGGGTCTTGAGCTGTTATTGGCTGAGCAGTTGAAAAATAAATCCTTCATGTTGGCTACTAGAAATATGCCCGTTCGACTAAATCGACTCTTGGAGCCTTTTAAAAGACCATAACTCGTTATGTTCTAATGAACCCATGCTTCTTTCCATTTACCTAAAGACTTTTCTCAAATTTTTCACGGTTTAAGTAAAGGTTGACTGTTTTTATAGATTTTGTTATAAGTGTAATGTATATATTATGTTTTAAAGATGTTTTATACCATGTCAGACTCATCCGGTGGACCAATCCATCAATGTGTGGACTCCTCTGATAAGTATATGTATGTGAATACCTGAGAAAATTATTTTCTTTAAGTTTATACAATCTATTGCATTAAAATAAATCTTGGCCATGCTTTGCTTAAAATGAATTAATCGGAAAATTAAATAATATATTTATAAAATTATTATGATCATTGTGTTTATATACATTTCATGGAAAATTCACTCAGTAACAGAATTTATAGGATACGATACCGCGTCAACATAACTAAATAAACTAATACTGAAGCGACGCTTCGATATACTCACTTCACAATAGTTGTTTACAGAAATTAATCATTTGGTCGGTGCCCAAATTTTATAACATGTTTTAAAAAATTATATGGTAGCAATGCATAATAAATATTGTATTCGTTAATAAACTTGATATATTCGTATTCAAGGCCACTTTAGAAAACTTTTTATATGGTTCCGTTACAAATATGTTTGGAAAACAATTAGTGATAATAAATGATAATAAATATTTATTTATAGGATATAGCTACGGAATATTTTACTATCGTGTTTTTAAACCTGATTTATGCTTATATACCAAGAGCCGAGAATTTTGCGGAGGCGGTATGGAGGTGCTGTTACCCTCCGCCTTAATGACTCGAAACAATTAATCGTATTTTGTAAGTCTGTAGGTTTTTATTTTTAAAATTATATAATTTCTACTAGTGATGGGACGAATGTTTATTTGCAATATTTACGAATGCGAGTGCGAATAATAACTTTCAAATGAAGCGCTCACAAATTCTAATGTATTAACTTAATTAATCCTTATATATTTCTCCAGCATGTTCTTTTCCGTCCGTACCTTATCTTTTTTAATCCTTTAACAAATTCCATGATTCACCCTACATTTTCAAGCTTATCATGTTGGCTTCTGAAAAAAATATACTCACGGACTAAAACTGTACCGCTTAGGAAAAACACAGGCTAATCAAATGATAGTATGTATAATTTTGACGAAAAAATATTATATATCTATCTATACTTTAAATAAGTGTATTAGGCAAACATGATTCCAATGTAACAGTTTGTATAGATGTTTTCCTAATATTAAAGACATACATCATTAAGAAATGAACCAGCAACCGTAAAGATATTTCAAATGAAACTATTTTTAAAACATGTTCTCCTAATATTCATTTAATAACTTTTGATATTTTTTACCACTTTTCGAAATTTGTTATTGTTTTTTAGTCACGAATCATGGGTTACAGTAGCAAGGAACCGGAATTCGGCACGGGTCGAGTTAGTGCATATAATTGCATTTGTCCAACATTCGAAACAGTGGTTAAAAAGTGATCTAACAAGTGAAAACAAACAATTGACTGAGTTAATTGTTGAAATACCATGCATAAATAGTGTTGATTACTCTATCACGTATTCACATTGCACATACATATACAATTTATATAATACATACTATACAATTTACGCCTAATTTTCGCACTCACGGGTAAACAATGATGTTTACAAAAAAATGTTTCAAAGAAAAGTTGTTCATATTTTGATAAGGAACATTTTTTTCATTTAAACTTTTGTTCTATCTCTAATGGTTTACAAGATGGGTCCTACGGACCCATAGGTCAAGACTTAATTGACCAATGTTGCTCATTTACGAACTCGACCTCACCTTTTACGTCCTGAGTACGCTGTAAAAATTTCAGCTTGATATCTTTTTCATTTTTGAGTTATCGTGTCCACAGACGGACGGACGGACGCACGGACAACCGGAAATGGACTAATTAGATGATTATATAAACACCTATACCAAAATTTTTTTCGTAGCATCAATATTTTTAAGCGTTACAAACTTGGGACTAAACTTAATATACTATGTATATTTCATATTATATTTCATATATATACATGGTACAAAAATGTGAGTAAAGTACATATTATTAGTGAAGCTTGGGGCTATTTTGCAATTTTGATACAAAAAGATGATGATTTTTTGTCAAAAACATTCGCATCTATTTTTGCGAATGAATATGCGAATGCTAATATTCGTCCCATCAATAATTTCTATATCTTTGGTAAATACAAAATAAGGATTCTGTTTAAATTCGTGGTACTATATTCAAATAATCAAATTTAATATCTTCTCTAATTCACAAAATCAATACCTAAGAAATATGTTTCTAAACTTATTGGCGTTTTTCGGTATCAATTTTAGCGTTTCGATTCTGGTTTTATTCGAGTCGACATGAAAATTAACATATAAATCTCTGCCACACACTCCAGTTTTCGCCAGCCTTTCTACTTTCGGTTCGTATGTTTGTAACTCGCTAATATCATACCATGCATAAGACATAATCAGTTATTCTTAGAACAAGCAACAAGCATGTTTTTTAGTTTTTTAAACTATATTCTTATTAATCTTTTGGATACGAGTTTTTACATTTACAAATTTTATATTTCTACATTCACTGCAAGCGAAACAATTTTTAATAAAAATTTTCAAATAAACATATATCCTTACAACAACTTAACAATATGCCCATAAACTGAAAAATGACTGCTGTACTAAAATAACATCGTTAGGTTATTATAAGGACTGTTGGATCTTTAAATGAGGCTAGGTGAGTCCCAGTCAATACTACATGAACCGTTTGGAGCTGTTTGAGCACTGCGAGAGTCCTGTTCCGTTATACCTTCGAAACCTCTCTGATTGCGCCCTGACAATATCTGCCTAGAAGTACTAAAAAGTACTTTTCTCCCTCCAATTCTTTTTTGGGATAAATTTTTTTCGATCTATTTTTTCCTAAATCCGTTGGCAAAATGTACTCCCGGATACTTACCGATTGTTTCTATGATCTCCTTTCCCTATATACTCTCTGCCTTATCGTCGCCTTATGTTCTACATTCTTCAAATTTCTAATTGCAGTATTTTCGGTAGCAGCTATTTTATAAACAGATAATAACTAAATACTAATTTATGCTAAAATATTTACAAAGATTTTTGCATTCTGTGAAAGATATGGAAATAATAGGGACAATTTAATTAATTTAATTCATATAATTAAAATCGTATTGTAAAGTTCATGAAGTCAATAGAAATATTGAGTGCTTCTAAATTAAAATCAATTAATGAATATTGAAACATGAGCGTATAATTTATATATAATAATATTTAAAGAAAAAACTCAATTCAAAAATTAACAAGTGAAAACTAACAATTGACTGAGTTAATTGTTGAAATACTCTGTATAGACAGCGTTGATTACTCTGTCATATTACACGCATACATACATGTCAAACATTTTGCGCATAATTTGCGCTCTCGGGAAAACAGTGATGTTGAAAAAATGTTTCAAAGAAAAGTTGTTTATTTTTTTATAAGAAACCTTTTTATATTAAACTTTTGTTCTTTCTCTGTCGGCTTACAAGATGGGTCCCACGGATCCAAGACCCAATTGACATATGTTGCTCATTTACGAACTGGGCCTCACTTTTTACGTTCTAAGCACGCTATAAAAATTTCAGCTTTATATCTCTTTTCGTTTTTGAGTAATCGTGATGACAGACGGACAGACAACCGGAAATGGATTTAATTAGATGATTTTATGAACATTTATACCAAAATTTTGTTCATAGTATTAATATTTTTAAGCGTTACAAACTTGGGACTAATCTTAGTATACCTTGGTATATTTCATATACATGGTATAAAAAGTAAAAAATAGTTTTTCAATTAATAACTTTACATCTGCGTTTAGTTCAAATATGAAAAATGAAGTAAAGCTCAAGTTACATATTATTGTAGTTTTGTAATTCACAAGACATCTTGTATAATTTATTTAAATGTTAACTAAGGAATTAAATAAATAAATGAGTGCACATCATATTCTTGCTCGGTACCAATTTGGTTTGAACGAATTGTAAAAGCAATTATTTATTTATTTGTGAGCATTTGTGAGTGAATAATTTCTTTGTGAGCAATTTCTAACAAGATCGTATACCGTTTTTACCAATTTCCAAAACCGCAAAAAAGTTATAAATTCATAACGTATTTCTTTTAGGCAGACAATCGGGAATAACTGCTGCCTCCGAAATTACAAAATCAGAATTTTTCAAGTAATTAAAGAATGCATTTAGGAGCATAAAATGTGTAAAATTATTAATATACCTAAATTAAAAACGTTAATTAAAATTTAATTAGCCTCCAAAAAATTCCTGGATCCGCGCTTGAATTAATCTTGAAGATCAATGTACAAACGTGAAAATAAACATCTGACTGTTAATTTTTGTATTACAGTAACTTTGGTAAAAGTAGAAAAAATTTGAAATGTGATAATGTTTGAATAATGGTGGGCCAACGAATTGTTAGAAATAAAAAATACTCTGTTATTAAGTCACCTAAAAATGGATACGAGTTTTGGCGCTTTTTTAATTTTTCATTCCGTTTGTAAAGATTTGGGTGTAAACTTTTTTTTAAAATAAAGCTTGTATTTTTTTCTCAATAAATAATGATGAAAAAAGAATAGAAACTTTTTTCCCTATTATTGTCTTGAAATCTTTAACTGTATACAAAAATTTTCATGTATCTTTCGTAACTTTTTTTGCAAACGCAAATTTTGTAATAGTATTTAGTTCTAACAGAATCCAGCATGAAAATTTATTGTTTAGATGAAAAATGTTAGTTTTTTCATGAGGATCAACTTTCTAATTTAAAGTGTTATTCTATCTCTTACCGTTTAGAATCTAAAGTGGCTATTAAAGAAACCCGAAGAACTAGTTCCAAAACGATGTCAGAATATGATGTCCCCCATCAAACTTTTGGCTAAGTTATTTTTTGATTGGTTAACTACAAAACCAGTTATAATTAGTCATTATTGATAAAAATAACCCATTTTTTGTTTTGTTTTACTTTAATGCTGCTTTTCATGTTTTTATTTTAAATCATTCGAAATCGAGATATTAGGGCAAAAGTTGAAAAAAACACTTTTTTGGCTATCTCTACAGGGAATGTGTGAGGACAAAATCGGTTAAAATTGCTTTTTTATAATCTTAAAAATATGTAGGTAATAAAGAAGATTGTAGTTTTTTTCTCCTCACAAACGTTATAGCTCCCCTTAAGATACAAAAATGTATTACCAAAATATATTGTTTTTTTTCAATTCTCGAATTTCAAACCGCTTTATCTTTAAATCGACCTAACAATTAACTTCACCGAAATGAATACTTACATGCTTCTCAATTAACTTGCAGCTTTTATATTTTAGAATTTCGTAATCGACCTTTACTTATTAAAAATACATAAAATAAGAATTTCAAAAATATGTCTATGTCTATCATCAATTAAAAATAATTCTATTATTATTATGTCTAAATAATTAAACAAAAGTTCAGTTTTTTCAGAATACCTTTTATATGTATTATCTATTATATTTAAAGTATAATTATATAAAGGGAAATATTTGATTTTTTGTATATTTGTTTTTGTAAGAGATAAACTCAAAAACTACTAAACCGATTTTAAAAATTATTTCACCCGTAGAAAAAAAAAATTTAATGTTCCTCAATAAAAAATTAAATTTTATGAAATTGTGAACAAAAGGAGGACTAAGTGAGGTCAAGGGAAGTGCAGGCTATAACGCGATAGCCTTTGTTTTTAACGTCCAAATTTCTTTAGCGAAGCGGGTGATTAAGTCCTGGTGTTTCATATAGTTAAAGTTTAACTGTTAAACGATATAAGTAGGTAGTAATTACATACAAGGTGGGCCATTTTAATCTATTATGGCTAATTGCTCGTTTTGTAGTTAACCAATCAAAAGTTTTATAAAAAAATTGTCAATGGCAATAAAGAAAAGACATTCGTCTATGATTTTGACATGAAATTCTAGTTTCAAGACCATCTGACCTTGATGTTCAAATGATTACCTGGGCTTAAAAGTTATTAAAACAGGCGAATGACCTTTATTGTTCCTGCATAACTTTTGTCTAAAAATTTTTTCTGAAGCTAGCCTATTTTTCTTTAATAATGCAATAATGACATAAGTATTTTTAAGTCGCATTTCCTACGAAAGCTAACGATTTCCGAAAAAATGTTTTAAATAAAAAATTTAATTTTGAGAATCAACCTTCTAATTTAAAGTGTTATTCTATCTCTTATCTTTTAGGACCTAAAGTTGCTATTAAAGCAACCCGGAGAACTAGGTCCAATCTGATGCCAGAAAATGATGCCCCCATCAAACTCTGCAACTTTTGTGATTGCAAGTTATTTGTTTATTGGCTAACTACAAAACGAGTTATTAAGGTGGTTGTCTTTTTACAATATTGTAAAAATAGTGTACTACATCTTACAGCAGTGGTATGTACGTATAGATATGCTTAGCACACTCAAATAAGTATTAATTTTAACATGCTTTTAACTCAACTGTCCATTTATCACGTATTCTGAATGATAATAGCATGATAATAAACATCTGTAATCACTACATAGTATAAAACAAAGTCGCTTTCTCTGTCCCTATGTCCCTTTGTATGCTTAAATCTTTGAAACTACGCAACGGATTTTGATGCGGTTTTTTTTAATAGATAGAGTGATTTAAGAGGAAGGTTTATATGTATAATAACATCCATTAAATAGTGGAGAAGTACTGCTGTTTTTGAGGTTTCTAATGTGATGTCGTAAATAATTACATCATTATACGGTAGCAATAGTAGTTCATACATGACACTGTTTTACGCAGAGGTGAAGCCAGAGCGGGCCGCTATGTTTTTATATACAACGTTCAGAGTTTTTCTGTAGTGAATTTAGTATCAGCATTGCACACGTGCGAAGCCTCTCTTACACTACTTATACTCTAAATATAATTGTTTCTGTTATACAAAAAATTTATATAACTTCGAGTGACTATATCTCAAGAATGAAGCGGTCAATAGTTTTGGTTTTTTTTTAATCTCGCATGCACAAATTCATGAATGTTTAGTTAGTTTTTTTTAGAATTAAAAAACTTGTTAAAAACACAACAAAACGCAACCTTTCCTATGCTCTCCATGTTAATTATCCGAAATTAATTGTATTTAACTCGAGTTAGAGACGGTCAATCGACTTCAAATTTTTTTGGTTAATGTATTATTATATTCTTAACAAGTATTACAAATTTAGAATTTTCTGTCGATATGCCCATAGCAAGACAACAACCTTAAGCCATAATAGATTAAAATGGACCACTGTATATATTTATAAAGCCATATTATTTTACAATTATTTTAATTGTTAGACAAATTACACGTTAAGCATACACACTTATTATCAGAATGGAAATTTTATTAATTAAACAAATTTAAAAAAAAAGTTTTTCTTTACCATATTATAAATTATTTAACAAGACGAAATTGTAAGATTTCATAAAAATGTATATGTTATAGTCAAAACTATTAATCGGTCAAAAATACTTTTAACTCGCAAAATCAGTCAAAAGTACTCATGACCGCAGGCTTTCGACAATAGTACTTTTACTGAAATTAAAAGTACTTTTGAAGCTGGTCAAAAGTGGTTTTGACTAACTGATTCAATTAAAGTTAATAATCATTAACAAAACTATAACGTAATTGTCTTTTTTCGTTATTTTACTGTCAATTTTTTATGTACTTGTTACATTTTCTTTGTATTACTTATAATACCCAATCTTTGTGATAAACCATTTCGCAATATTTAATAAATAAATAGTTTTATTGTCATTCCAAATAATTAAAAGTAAATTTGGCTGACTCTCTAACGAGGCTACTTACCAACATAAATCAGCTAATCCCACTGGGATTATCGAATGAACGCAATCGCAGGATTAATGAAACCGCAGACCGTTGCTAATTCGACCTCATTGAAGGCGCAGTCAACATGTGCGTCAGTCAGCATAAATGCAATCACAGGGTTAATCAAAAAGAAAAAAAACCCGCATCCCCATGCTAAGTCGACACCATTAAAGACAATCAGTGGATCAGTAAGTGAACGTAATCACAGGGTTAATGAAAAAGTCTAAAAACCCGCAGAACTTCGCTTACTTGACCCCATTAAAGGCATAGCCAATCCGTGGTTCAGTGAGTGAACGCGGTCGCAGAATTAATGCAAGTTATTGTTCTACCGAGTTGTTTTAACCGGATTTGTAATGTCCTAGTTGTTTTGACTTGAGTTATTAAATACCGAGTTATTCATGACGGTTCCCTTCTAGTGATTAAAACTAGTTTTGACCAGAAGCGTCAGTGAAAATCACTTTTGACCGCAAATTTTCAGTCAACAGCACTATTAGTCAAAGATTTTCAGCCAAAACTACTATTGACCAACCTGTGCAGTCAAAAGTACTTTTGCCTGTTTTTTTCAATTAATAGTCATTTTGACTGTGACATATATAACTTCTGAATATTATTAATGATTTTAAGGTTAAACTAATATTGGCATCCTTGAGCATAAATTTCACTATATAATAATTAATAAAGAAGTTTTTATATGCTGTATACATATAACATATGATTACATCAAAGTATACTAAGTTTAGTCCGAAGTCTTTAATGCTAAAAAATGTTGATGTTACGAATAAAATTTTGGGATAGGGGTTCATAAAATCTTCCAAGATTTCCGGTTGTCCGTCTGTTTGTGGACTCAGGACGTAAAAAGTGAAGTCGAGTTCGTAAATGAGCAACATAGGTCAATCGGGTCTTGTAAACCATTAGAGATAGAACAAAAGTTTAAATGTAAAAAATGATTCTTGTAAAAAAATAAACAACTTTTGTTTGAAACATTTTTCCGTTATCACTGTTTACCCGTGAAGGTGCAAATTAGGACAAAACTCTGGAGTCTATTTTTTTTCTCCAAAACCATAAAAGATAGGCAGTTGAAAATTTGTAGAGAGTTTGAACTAGTGGTCTGGTGAAAAACGAAAAAATATTCTAGAAAGTACTACTCAAAAAAAAAAACAAAAAAAAACAAAAAGGCTGCAAAAAAATTATGATGGTTTTTTTACTAACTTATTAAAAAAAATGCAAGTACTGACATTAAACACTCTCTATACAGGATATTTCAAAAATTAACTCAGTCAATTGTTTTCACTTGTTATTGATAAATTTTAAGCAAAAAGACATTGATACTACGCACTTAAGAAGATAATTAAACATATAAATTTATCTCAATATTTTTATTAATTTTTACACATAAACAAGCCAATGATATCTCAAATTATTATTCCCTTCATTTACGCACCTCGTAGAATGGGAAATTTTTTTTGGAGTTAAAAGTTTTATACATACAAATTCTTTTTAACGTACATGAAGATTCAAAAATTCATAAAAAACTATTTCTCTGAGAAATTTTTTTGAATTATGTATTTTATATGTAAAGATTCCCTTCAAAAGATATAGGTTCTAAGAATCATATCCACAAAGAACAAAAAAAAACTCTGTTTTGTACAAGCTTGTGTGAAAATTACTAATGACCTCAAGCAGTCAATGTGGCAATGAATCAAGCTTAAATTTAAAACAGAAGTGATCTTTGGAATAATATTAAATAGTGATCTATTTATTTATTAAGATTTGAATAGTATATAGTTGTAAATTACTTTGGTTTCTTAATATCCATCTATTTATTCAACGCTTACTGAAACCTAGTTTAAGACTGTTCTCGTAGTTATATTTTAAAGCACCGGTTGTCGTATGGCTAAATGATTTTCCAAAAAGTATCTATATGGACTATGGAGTGTATAAATAGTAATCTTTATGAGGTAAATAGTAAAATGTACATTTTAGTTAGGAAAAAATATTTTTTCTACTTTTTATTTTAGTTCTTCGCAAATTTTATAGTTAAGTTCATTGTGTTAAATCAAAGCTTTTTTTTTTAATTATTCTAAAACCTTTGTTTTAAAAGTAGACAATTTTATCTAATTGATTAATCTATAATAAAATTTGAACTATATGATTAATAATCTATAATAAAAATTGCTGAGTTTTAAGGTTGAGTTTGGGCCATTTAGTTTGACGTAAGTAAAAATATAACTGATAAAATTTACCATATTTTTGATTATAATAAATTAACTCAATTCAAAAATTTTACTATTTTTAGTAAAAAGTTCAATTTTTTTTAAATTTTACTTACTAAAACTTACACGGGGTAGATTGTTTTTTATAGCAATTCCTTTTTATTTGGTACACTAAAGTATAGCGAAATTTACCCCTGTTTATCGGATCTATTATATTGAAAAAATTTGCCGCCATGGTATTTTTAAACTCAAAATTTTTTTACAGATTTTAGACAGTAACGTCAGTTTTGTGAAATAATTCGACTTCTATCTTTTTTGTATAGAAATATCTGAAGAGTACTGCCGAGCAATCATTTTTTTGAATGTTTGTGAACGTAAAAATCTATGTTTACATAAGTAAAGAAAATGTTCAAATTGAAAATTCTTGCTTTAATTTGATGTGAATTTCATCCCTATATCGATCAATGAAAACTTCCCTTCATGCAATTATATGTATAACTAGCTTTTGCTCACGGCTTCGCGCGTGATGATGATTCATTTCAATGGATTCCATAAATGATTCATTTAGTGAATCATTGATTCATTTAAAAAACCTAACTTTACCTCGCTCTATATACTACTCACAATATAGACAATGTCAACTTTGAAGACCCATATGCTATCCTTCAACCCGCTTGCCCTCGCTTAGCCCGTCCCCAAAACCACAACTTTACTCACATCCCATTGTTAAGAATGAAATAAAAAAATGATATAATATACTTTTGTTTTGAACCATATCATTTTAGCTCCTTGAAGAATGCATTTTTTTGAAAATAGTCATACTGTAAACTTTTCTTTTGAACCATGAACTTATATAACCTTTTTTACATTTCAAACTTCAAAATTGACCAAGTTTCATACAAACTTTCAACTCCTATTTAAACCTCTTAGGGGATGAATTTCCAAAAATCTTACGTTATTTAAGAAACGTGTGTACAAAATTTCATGCTTCTACACCCAGCGGTTTCAGCTGTGCGTTGACTGATCAGTCAGTCAGTCAGTTTCTTCTTTTATCTTTATAGATTAAATAACTTTTAATCAGGAAAACTTCCTATCTATAACACGATAGATGTAAGTTTCGTACATTGGTTCGATGGGTGAAGAACCAGTTCAGAAATGCCAACTTTTTGTAGGTACCCTCTACAGAAGGCTTTTACCCAGGATCCTATGAGGAAGTTTGGCAATCTATTTATTATACGTTAGTTCGATGGGTGAAAATATTGATCTTAAAATGGGGTTGACAAAGCCTTTTTATATGTGCTAATGATCAACTAACGTTACTTAAAATTTTAGTTAGTTCGATTATATAGTTATAGCCAGTGCTAGATTTAGACTTAGGCCAGTGAGGTCTGAGTCTAGGGTGGCAACATTTGAGGGGCGCTCAAATGAAAAATTTATTAACATTTAAAAGACTGAATCAAAATATTAAATCGATATTATATTGAAGTATTTACTTAAAACTTGTTTATTTTGACTTTGAAAACCGTTATCGAAATCCGTTGATGTAAGTATATATATTATACCATCAAATCCGCTATAGGCTATAACAAATGGTATTGTGCTATAGCTGAATGGGGTCTAGTCATCGGGCGTCGCGTACTTTGTACTGCGCACCAGGCTGTCTAAGTGATTGGAAACATATTTTTAATCACTTTCAATTGATTAAAAAATTGAAAACAAAAGACAGCTTGATGCGCAATAGAAAGTACGCAACGACCGAGAGTACTAGCCCTCGCTCAGATAGGCGGCTTTTTTCATGCTCCATTCCACTCGAGTTTTACGTCCATATTGACGTAATTGATCTTGAGTTATAGACTTTATTTGATTATTGTTAACTTAAAATTATTGTTTAATCAATGAGTAGTATAAATTAACATATTATAAAAAATTCCACACAGTCTATGAGTGTCAAGGTCATTCATTACTCATGAGACAGAATTTTTTTTAAATTAAATATTATTTTTATTGTTTTTAGACAAGCGACCAAAGTATGGAAACGTTAGAAAATGGATTTGAAGTAAAGAAACATACATTTGATACAATTGATTATTGCGTTTTTGCATTAATGTTAATTGGATCAGCTGTAGTTGGTATCTATTATGGATTTGGTTTTGGACGAAGAAAACCATTACGACAAAGTGAAGATGAACATTTACATATACAAACTGATGACTATTTATTAGGAAATAAAACTTTGTCACCATTACCAGTTGCATTGTCACTGATATCAAGGTTAGTTTAATCAATTAAAAAATATTTTTTTATTCTAACATTATGTAGAAATAGTGAATTTAACAAATCATAATATCATATAGTATTTTCATATAAACTTCCTTGTTGTTAAATTTATACATATATTAAGTTTTTTCATTAATATTCATGAATTTCTTAATTTTTTTAATATTCTGTTCTTTTATTGAAATAATACTAGACGAAAACTAATCTATTTAAGGAAATAAAAAAAAAATCAATTATATAAAAGTGAAGATTATAGTTTTTTAACTACTCATTCGCGACTTCAAAATACTGACCAGATTTCTACTGATTTAGATATGAATATACAAGTATGGTTTTAATATAAAAAAATGTAAAGTGAAAGTGTTTTTTCTCATCTCCGGGCAGAAAGTGCCGACTTTCTGCCCGCTATGCAAAACGAAGTTGTCGCTTTCCGCCTCCGTCGAGGAGAAAAATAATAAAAATTCTTATTATTATTATTTATAATTAGAAAAAAATTATCCAATCTGGATTAAACTCTAATCCCAACATGCTCTTGGGCTATTATGATTTTGATCAAGTGGCAAAAGTAATGGTACAAATAAATTTGCAAGCCTTGATTTCACTATTTTTTATATATATTTCTTTGTCAATATATTTGCACCGGTTAAAACATTCTAAGTGTACCCGTCACATGTAAATAAACCAAAGAGATCATATAACATAGAGGCTTAAAAGCATAAGAAACGCAATAAGTGAATTATTGACCGCTAAAAAAGGGACCGTTTTCCCTCTTTGTCTCGCAGCCTGACAAAGCACGAATATTAATATTTTGAATTATTGTATAAACACGAGCATGTCTGTCTGTGTATTTCATAAAGGTAATATAAGACAGACGAAGGTAGCTATTCCTACGCGTACTTTTTTTAGGTCTCTCTCTATAACGATCAACCGTTTGGATGTCCACATTAAGGTTCTATGATTACTTCTATGAAATAAACAGAAATGAACTTTTCATAAAAAATATAAACAATAAACTATTCTGACCTAGATGTTAAAAGCGAACTTAAATAAATTTTTTTTAAATAAAAAATAAATAAACTTTTCATTGTTGTGGTTATAACACATAGAATGTTTTAAATGGCGCGTTTTTAATGCGACGAGGTACACATAAGTCCTATGGTACAATTTTTAATGAAAAAAGCAATTCATTCTTTATGCCTAGCTAGAAGTATGTGTCCGCGATTTAACTAATTTTCTATGTATTTTTTTTATTAATAAAATAAGTTTTTCCATTTCTAGTTTATCTAGAATTTTTAAATGAGTTGCCAGAAAATATTTTCGGATTATGAGATGCTGTTAAAAGAATATAATAAAGATACATTTAATTTGTTACAAATCTAAAGATTTTTAAATTAAATTAATAAATCCTTTACAATGTGTTATTCGCTTTTAATGAATCTGAATAAATTATATAGTTTTAGCAGTATCATTTCAAATCCTACCTAATGTTTGTAAATACTATTATTGTAGAAAACTAGATATGGAGAAATTTGAAACGAATTTTTTGACAACAGTTATATATCGGCTGTGACAATATTGGGAACACCGGCAGAAATATACAATTATGGTACACAATATTGGTTATTATTTATATCAATATGGGTGATGGGTGTTGTTGTTGCTGAAGTTTACCTGCCAGTATTTAGAAAACTTGATGTGAAATCATCCTATGAGGTTTGTATTCAATGTTTTTATTTTCTTTTATAAAAAGTTCATTTCTGTGTAATTTATACACTTAAAAGCAACTAAGACAGTCGTTATTAATATCCGTCTACAAAATATGCCAACTGTGACAACGGAGTGATTTTCTTCGCATTGAAAAATGAGATTTCAGATAAATCATCCTACTCTATGACAACTTTCATTTCTTATAGTTTGCTGACGATTTTAAAGCCTTAGAGATTAGTGACTTATTAAACTTACTTCCGATTATGAAGTTCGATTTGATTGTATTATGTTATTATAAAGTATTAGATGATTACTGAAATTACAGATAGGATTGATATTAAAGGTTTGTGTTTAAAATACTTGACATCGTTATTAAAAACTAAACCTTTTGAAAATATCACTAGTTAAAGTTTATAATTCCTCTCTACTTCTCTCATTACCTTGCTTGAATTTTCATACATCAAATGATTCAACGTATGTTGTTAAGTCTTAGTTGCCTTCCCAATTGTCGTTCACATTCTACGTTATGGCTATTCTAATTTAATAATTATTAGGAAACTTAGGTACCATTCTCTTAAGTAGATGTTTAATTTTTTATCTCATTTTCTTGTAGCTTAGGTTGGACTAAAATAAGTTGTAGCAGCTGCTCCATTGTGATACCTTACTTTCCGCTACCCCTAATTTATTGAGCCCCTCGTATATTTTGAGAAACCTATACATTAAGCTTTATTATTCGTGTGTCATCTGGTACGATAGAATGAACTCATAACCACGATGTACCGCGAATAAACGTCGGTAACTTGTGCCTCGTCCAACTGATCGGCTTTTAATTAATAATTTCCAATCTTTGGATTTATTAATATAAATTTGTAGCTAATGTAGAAATTTTCGAATATTCATGTAAAATTAAATGAATTCAATAGCTTTACTGAATTCAATGCAATTTATTCTTCCAAAGGGTTACATTTATCTTCCAGGGACTAAATAATTTTTACTACATAAAATATCTAAAAGAATTTAAAACAAATAAATATAAGAATATAAAGAAAATTTTCAACCCACTTTTATATATTTAAAATATTTTAAAAATTGATTACTTATTAACATAAATAAAAAATGTAGAGTCATTCAGGTCAAGTGTGAGTATTTGATACTGTTAAGCTTTGTAAAGTAATGAAGGTTAGGGATAGGTATTATAAAGAATGCATATAAAAACCCGGTCTTTTTAATCAGAAAGTACTCGTCCATCAGAAAAGGAGGAGATATGCGATTTGTTGCAATAAATTTCTTTTTTAGTTGTTATCACGGAGTCATCGTCATGGTGGAAGCTAGAATCACGCATATTCGAGAAGGAATTTTTTGTTAGGATTGACGAGTCAGTGGATTCGGTATAGTTCAATCAGAGATTCAATATCAAACCAAATGGTTCTGTTTCCATCCTAGACACAATCATATTCCGGGCAATGTTCTTCGGACAGAAATTTCAGTAATGAAAAATGTAGGCTTTTTCATTATTGAGCCAAATCTTATTAACCTATCGTAAGATTGTGTATTAGCGGGGATTGTGTATTTCCATTGGTGTTGAATCTCCGGCTTAACTATATGCTGTCCCGAAGTCACAGATCGCAGCCTTAGACAAAACAACTACTCTCGAATATGCGTCATTCTAGCGTCCATGATGATAATGGCTCCATGATAAAAACTGTAAAAGTAATTTTTCAAGTTAAGAAATGTATTGTAACAAACTGAATACCCCTCCATTTTCTAATAGCCGAATCCTAAGAGGGAATACAAAAATTTGAATAACCCAGGTCCAAAATAATCAATTTCGACTTTTCGAGTTATAAAAGTCCTAGAAGGAATTCGAATTATTGTAAGAGGTGATTGTTTATTTTGGTGTCTTATAATGCTGGTTCACATTTTTTCCTTATGTGTTATTTCTATAGTTTTAGCAAGTTATAAATTAGGTTATATTATTCTATGGTTATAAAAAAAATATTTCCAATTTGAAATGATTATGTGCGACTTTTGAATTTAACATTTCTAAATTTTTAGAAATTAATAATAAACACATAAATTAATATACGCGTGTCAACAATACAAAATCCCACATATGGCTTTTGAATTAAATATTATTTTATAATAGTTATCGAGATAAGATAAAGTATATTGTATACTATTGATAACCCTTATGCATACTATTTAAATTTTTTTAAATATCTAATTATTACTTCAATGGCCTTTGTAATTATAGACTTAAAATATTATTATTAAATCATTTAAATATTAATTGAAATCCATTGCTGGATTCCAGTTTCTAGCGTTGAAAAATATAAATGGAAACTAGAAATATGGAGTGTAGAGTAAAAGGAGAACCATCTCTGTATATAAAAAGTGTCTGTCGTAAAGCATTAAATAAAAATAGCGCTGTTGTATCAAAAGTGTACATTTAAAAACATGTGCTCAAAGTAATAAGAGTAGGATAGAGAACTAAACAAGTTATTAGAGTAGGATAGAGAAACTTACATCAAACACCCTTTTGCTACATAAGCGCCATTATAGCCACTTTATTTAATGCTATTTTGTGGACACTTTTTTGGTCAAACAGTCATAAGAGATGATTCTCCTTTTACTCTACACTCCATAACTAGAAATAACCATTTTCGTAATTCTTTTTAAATGTAGGCAATATGTATATTTTAAAAGTTTTAATGTTTGCCTATACAAAATATTATCAACACATTTTTTATATCATATACCTATAAATTCATTCGATACTATTAGACTCAAATTAATAGATATGAAAAATAAATTTGAATATTATAGGTCATGGATTACTCTATTCAAATTTTTTTTATTTTAACCTCTGTTTCATTACAATGACCAGTGCCATTTTTTATTTGGAAATATTTTCGGTCGCCTTACCTCCTTCAACTTATTTTATTTGTGACCACTTTCTAAGATAAATTTCTATGTCAATGTCTTTTTTCCTGTTACATCACAACTCCTTGTTGAAAACAACCTATTATCACTATATCCCAAGATATTTTTCAACTTCAGAAGCTACTTCTCACATTAGCTTATCTGGTGAGGCATGCATGTTGACCATAGTATCACAAATACACTTTTTGTTTTATTTCTTCGGCCCTTTTCAATGTCAGATGTCTAACCATTTATACGACTTATACACTGAATCTCCACTGCTTCCAAGATCAAAAGCATTCTTTTAATCCGCGGAAAAGTAATATCTTTTTTATTTGATAAAATTTTTAAATTATACCATTTTTAATTAATTGTTTTTATTGCAGTATTTGGAATTCCGATTTCATCGTTACATTCGGACATTTGTATCGATATTATTCGTATTGGATGAGGTAAATAATATATTAATTCATATGAAATAATTCATTATCATAATTATAATAATCACATTAATTTTTACATTCATTTAATTTTTTTATTTTAATTGCTTTCTTTATAGATAATGTTTTTACCCATGCTTGTTTATGTTCCATCATTAGCTTTTGAGCAAGGTATGTTTTTATTTATTTTTTAACATAATAATCCACGAGACAATTTTCTGTTCGAAAAACGATTCATCAAATACGTGAGTCATTTTGTTTGTGCGAGTAACTGTAGCCTAATTCAAACATAAAGGCAGCTCTCAAAGAAATAGGTATATTTTTAAAATCTGAATTTGGTCGAATGATATGATATTAGCTTAATCTGCTGAAGGAAGGTATATTCTTCAATTTAATAGCACCCAGATTCATCGATTTGCGACTTTAAGTGCTATTTAAAAATATTTTTTATTCAGCTTCACTACAAGTTAAAATGCAATTTATGCCAAAATATTTTAGCTGACAAAAACGATAATTACTCACACTAACCAAATGACGCACATACAAAAAATTGCTCAAAATTTAAGATTTGATTTTGAAAAATTAATTTTGTCTTATTTTCATTTTTAGTAACTGGAGTGAATTTACATATTGTATCATGGGTTGTAACCGCTATTTGTGTCTTCTATACTTTTGTGGTATGTATTTTTTCAATATTCGATAAATAATGTGATAAACTAATTAAAATGATGTTTTTTTGTGTAATTATTTTTTCTATAAACGAACGATTTCTTTTAAAAGAGCAAAAAAAAAAAATAGAAAACAAAGATATTTACGAATAAATGTTTCTAACAAAAATTATTTATTTTCTCAAAAATTTTTTTTACATTTAATTTTGGAATTCTTACGGTTTACAAGATGGGGACATTTTTTACGTACGCTATAAAAATTTCAGATCGAAATCCCTTTTCACGTGGAATATTGTTTTTATACTTGTATATATATTGTAGACAATAAAAATAATTATAAAATATTTCATATTAATTCTAATTGATCTTAATCACTTCAAATTGCATTTATATCAGAAGGACCAAATATTTATTAATTACATGCGATACTTAAGGTATTTCTAACGACATGAAACTCAAAGTAGTTTTGCACGACATATTCCAAAGTTGTAGTTTCCAACAACATAAAGTTGTATTGACGCATTGAGAATCTCCGGCAGCTGCTATAAATTTTCAAGGTTGTCGATGTTTAACACGTAAAGGATAGGATTCCGTACTATTCAGAAGACATTATTGAACATTTTTAGTTCGCGTTTTTGCTATAAAAGTAACTTTGCAAACAAAACTAGACACATGTATATAAACAAATTAGAGATGCTTCGAGCCTAAATAAGATGTAACTTACCGTTTAGTTTACGAAAAACAAAACAAAAATACTACTTCTTGACGAATATTTAACATGCGTTGTTGTGCTGACAGATTTACTACACTAATATAACTATTATTTAGAAAACTGTATTTTTTCTCTTTCTAAGATATCGTGTTCTCTCTCACTCCGATAGAAATAACTTATTCAAAATTGCATGACAACCCTTGAGATTTTAACGAATATTAAAATAAAAAACACTCTCAATCTCCTTTTAACATACCCTTAGACAAATTTATTAACTCATTAAAGTGAATCTGTTAATTAAATTATTCGGTATTAATATTATTCGGTTTATTTTAGTTTAAAAAGTCAAATAAATATTCCAATTTATTATTTACAGGGCGGTATAAAGGCAGTTGTCTGGACGGACACATGGCAAATATTTATAATGATCATATCTGCTATAGCTATTGCATTATTTGGAACAATCGCCATTGGTGGATTTGAAGAGATGTGGCATCGAGCATCGGAAGGTGGACGGCTAATATTTTTCAAGTAACTACTTTTAATTATTTTTTCATATATTTTCAATATTTATAATTTTATGTTTTGATTTTTTAGCACGGATCCCAGTTTAACAGAACGCCAAACTATATGGAGTGTATTAATTGGAGGTTTTACATTTTGGACGTCGTACAATGCAGTCAATCAAACAATGGTTCAACGTTATATGTCGTTACCCACTTTGAGACAATCCAAAAAGTAAATAAAATTATAACGTTACATGTTGTAAGATGCAGAAAAAATTTATGGCCTGAATTTTTTTGGCTCATTTAAACGACATGCTTAAGCATTCGCTATTTTCAATTCGTATAGATCCAACTTCTTTGGCTCAGAATATTTCCTTTTACATTTAAATATTTTCCGCTGCGCTGACCTCTGTCGTTTCTGACACAACTTGGCCGTTATAATTAGAATTCTTTAAAATAATTATTTATATTTAAGCAGCAAATCATTTTAGGTAAAAGTGGTATAGTAGTTTTTGCAAATAACTTTAACGAATCATAATTAATTGTCGTTCCGTATGGCCGTAGAGCTGCATCATTGCAAAATACAAGAAGGTCAAGGTAACGCAGAACGGAAGCTTCTAGAAAACAGCAAAAACTATATCATATTCGATTGAAGATTAGATTTTGAATATCACATTTATTAGACTACCAATTTTTCTTTGATACAAAGCTATATTCGAAAAATTTTTGAGTCAAAGAATCTGTTGATTATAAATTTTTCTCTACAATCCCAAAATCGAGTTTTATTAAGTTTTTATTTTCAGGGCAGTAATTATGTTTGCAATTGGAGTCAGTTTCTTCGTAACAACTTGTTCCTATACGGGGCTAGTGATTTATGCAGCTTATTGGAAATGTGATCCCATTATTTCTGGATTATGCAAAACTGACGATCAAATGTTACCAGCGTTTGTTATGCATTTTCTTGGACACATACCTGGTATATCTGGTTTATTTATTGCTGCTATTTTTGGTGCTGGTTTAAGGTCAGTTTTATTTCGAAAAACCAATCCTCCTTATAGATAAATTGTACTAATAAAATGTGCTTTCGTTTTCAGTTCCTTGTCTGTGATTTTAAATTCAACTGCAATTGTTTTATTGGAAGATATTCTAAAAAGTTTATGCAAATATCAATTATCCGATCGTACAGCAAAAATATTTGCAAAATCTGTTATTCTTGTCCTGGGTATTCATACGGTCTTAGGAGTTTATATTGTGCGAAATTTAGGAGGAGTTTTATCGGTAATTCAAAGCTTACTACATTTACATCCTGTGTGTATTTATTTTTTAATTTTTGAAATATTCAAATTTTAAATGATAATTTGATTTCCACATATCCGATTTTCTGTATGTCTAATCTTCTGTATGCTTGAAAGCATATCTGTACGTCTTTCACTTCAAAATAATTAATTTTTTTCGAGCAGAAAAGAGGAGTTAATATACTCGGAACCATTTTTACTAGAACAAGAGAAAGAAATAGCAAATACAAAATAATACCTACTTATTTTTCAAAAATTTGAAACAATCATATTTTAAAAAGTCTTATCGAAAGTCCATGATGGATCTATAATGAGGCACACTACTTTATTATGGAAAAAATAGCATTTTTGTAGTCATTCGTCAATTTTGACGACATTATCAGGGACGCTATTAAAAAACTAAGTAAACAGAAGTCAAATCTATAAAAATGTAAATATTTTACTTTAAATAAAAAGTTAACATAAAATGAAAAACTAGGACACTATTTGCTATAAAAACCTAGGGCATCATAAAGTCAATCTGACGCTGTTGAAAATCAATATGTCTTGAAGTTACTGAGAGTTGTTTCGCATCTCCGCGTAAAATATGGACAAAACATGGTTAATGAAAATGTATTCGGTCTAAATCGCAAAAATCCTTTCCATATAAATTTTCTATCATATTTTTTCAACGTATCTTATTGTCAATAATTCTCTTTTAACATATACAGTAGATAAAAAAAACCGTCGAAAAACACGGAAAACGAAAAAGTGAATTTCTTTAAATTCGACATTTAAACCTCTATTAAAACTTTCATTTCTTTATTACCAAACTTATAACTTAATCCTCAAAAAGGCAGACAAAAAAAATCGTGGAAATTTCACTTCATTAATTATGAGCTCATGGTCTAATAGTAACGAAATCTGAAGAAAACATAAACAACACTATTTTAAAAATCAAGTAAATTATTCAAGAGATTATAATACGTATAACAGTTATTAAAATTCTGTACACACAGGATATTTCAAATAATTTGTTGAGTTAAATAATCGTCTGAAGACAATTATTCGGCTCAATGTATCCTTATTTTTTTTATTAGAATCTCATTTTCAAAAATGACATTTTTTAGGTGGCGACAAGTTTAAATGCAATTGCTGCTGGAACAACATTTGGTCTATTCTCGCTTGGAATGTTAATACCATTTGCTAATACAAAAGGTGCTGTCGCTGGTGGTATAACATCTGCATTATTTTCAGGGATAATTTCAATTGGCACGCAGTATTTTCAATCACAAGGGCTTGTTGTGCCACATACAAAATTACCAGTCAGTATTGAAGGATGTTCTAACTCTACATTTCCAATTTATCCAATGTACAGTGAAGATGAAATATCCGTGCCAATAATATTCCGTTTATCATATTTATGGGTATCACCAATAGGTTTTTTAACTGTTATGATTGTAGGTTCAGTTGTAAGTCTTATCACACGATCTAAATCTGATGAATATGTGAATCCGGATTATTTATCACCAGTTATACATCGATTTATACCAAAACGTATGCGAGATTTAGGTTGTGAAGAAGACATATCGTCATAATTCTAGAATTTTAAATGAAAACAACTACTTTATTATGTTGATGCAATTAGACGAATTTATTTTTTTAAATGAAATTTTAGATGTAAAAAATGAATAATAATAATTTAACGAATTTGTTTAGTAAGATATTATATATTTAATTATTTAATTGGTGCAAATATTCATTAGAGACGTGTTTTTTACATGTTTATGAATTTTAATACAACGATTCTGATTAGTGTTCTAGTCGTAAATAGCAAATATTATCTTTCTTTTTAAATAATTTGTGAACAGTGGAAATAGTTTATAATGGTTAAAGGTCAGATTTACAAACCAACAAACTCTATGCAAATTGGCAAATCCACGTCCAGAGGAGCAGCTACCCTATCTTTTCATACGGTAAACTGCGAAAGTACTCGAAACTGTTGCATTTGCAAAAATTACGTGACAAGATCACTTGAACGAAGATTTATTCGCTTCGTTCGTGCTTTCTTGAGCATGCTTCCAAGGTTAATTGACAACTTTTCACATTCGTTTCACAATTAAATTTCAAACAATTGTTAATTAAGCGATAAATTTCGACATTTAGAGATCTTAAGTTGTCTTTATTAAACAAAAGAAATATAATTATTATTATATTATATTATTATTATTATTGTAAAAAGTATTATCAATCACAATGATAAAAGTGAAAAATAATCATAACAAAGGGAAATATTTTGAAATTTTTTCTGAATCAGGTTATTTTTACATTTTTGGACTTTCCACTTTTAATCAAATTTATTCGCATTCAAATCATTAACTTCACATGAAAAATGTTTCTTTACAAATTTTTCATAAGAGTTTCAACAGAGTCAAACTTTCCATGAAAGTGTTTCATTATAAACTTGCTATCTTAATAATTTAACATAAAAAACAAGATTTTACTTCTCATACATGTGCACTAATTTAATATATTGTATTGGTATATGAGTATGTATGGCCGGATTAATCATGTTGAGGCCCCTAGTCCTAATTATTGGGATGTCTTTGAAGCCGTTTGAAGATCAGCTCTTTTTAAGTTGATGAAAGGATGTGAGTGAGATGAATGGAATTGAGACGCGGGTGTTTTAATTATAACTTTATTCTTGTTAAATGCAGTTTTGGCACGGGTGTTTTAATTTAATGCAATAAAAAATAATAAACGAAATAAAATAGTTTTGTAAAATATTAACTTTTCTTACTATTTTGGATACAAATAAAAATTAAATCATTGAAGATTCAAACCCTTTCTTTTGTGTGCGCACGGGTTCTCTAGCTGATGCGGTGCTCCTAGGCAGTTACCTACTCTGCTTCCTTCTAAAATTTATACTTAAAATCTTTTGTTTCAAGCCTTTATGCCTCTCTTTCGTCAAAGCTATCAAATCTGCCATCGAGGACAATCAAGAATTTAGTGTGCTTCCGTTACATAACCAAGATAACTATTTTTTAATGCCATTATAAACGAACCTCACTGTTAGCACAAGAGTCGATTTTTGAAAACTCTACCTGATAACAACAAAATTTAATTTAATTTCATAGTAGTTTTAAGTAATTTAAGAGGTGCGGGTTTTTATACGTCTTCGAAGTGGATTAACAGAGAATATGTTTGAAGCTAGCTTAAACATTTTATATTCTTTTTAGAAATTAGCAACATTGTGTTTTAGTAGAAAAAAGTTTAATCTAATTTTTGTGGAAAAAAAAAAACTAGATATGGAACGAAAATTTCAAAAAGAAAAATTTGTGGATAAGCTACCATTGTAGATTTTATAATTAACTATATTATTCTTAAATAATTTAAGCATATTTTTGCATTAAATATTACAGTAACGATTGTCAAACCTTTTTTAACAAATAAAATCTATTATTTCAGAGTTTTTTGGTCCACTTCCAGAGCTTATAAAATACAATAAAATATATTTAATATAGACAGAGATTTCATTTAAATTTTGTCAGGGGGAATTTTAAAATTGGCCAATGGTCCGCTGGTCCAGACCATTTTAGTTTAATTATGATTCATTTTTGTTTCGACAGCATTCATGTTGACGAAGATAGAAAATATTGGTTATTAATTCAATTTCTTCTATTTTTTGTTTGTGTGTATTCTGGAAATGTCTATTATATAACATTTTCATAGAACACAGCTGAGAAATTGGTAGGTTAATGTTAGGGAAACATTTCTCCCTCAAAAAAAAAAAAAAATATATATCCAGGCCATGTACTTTTATCGTTAGCGTGTAATTAATTTTTGCTGGCTATGACTAGAACACAACAACTTTTAATAGTTTTAGTTTATAATCCATTAGTATTAATTGGGCTTATAATTTACTTAACACTAAAAAGACCAACTGGGATCAATTAACTAAATAACGGTAACTGTCCAATCATAGAAATTTTATCATATCCTTAGAATTAGATCGTTTTTCGTCTAAAAAAAGAATTATCTAAGTATTCAACACAGAATGTTTGTAAAAACAATTATTTTATACTCAGTGTCGATTTTTGGTCTGATTTTAGCCTGAAAATAAAAACAACATTAATTTAAATTTGATAATGGAAGTTACAAATTAAGGCAAATGATACAGTTGATTATCGTCTTTTTGGTAGAAATATTTCTTCATTTCAAAAACTTAAAAATCTCCAAAAATAATGTGATTTATGTGTCAAATCTATAACTACACTCGACAAAAATAAACCAGACTGTTTTTTCGTAAGAAATACACAATAATTGCACTCATGAAACTTTGATTCTTTTGAGCTGTAATCTAAGACTACAGCTTGAAGGTATAGTTTTGGACTATTATAATATATTATTGTACCAAAAGTGTTGTTAAAACTAAGATTGTTTGAAAAAAAAATTGTTCTGTAAGCGCTTAGCTCTTTCAATGACAATTGTTTAGAAAACTCCTTCTCCTCTTCCATTTAATGTGTGTTTAACTATCGTATATATGTTTATTGTCAAAATAAGAATCTTTGTAAGCGACGATTAAATATTCCCTAAAATTCGAATATCTTCAAATATCTCTTAAAATTATCAAAATTAGAAAAAAAAAATGTATAGATTTTGAATTGAAGAATGTAAAATTGTCCACGAAAATTATTCTTACAGAAGTTTTATATTTTTCTCAACAAGTTTTATTGTTTTGTCTAAAATTAAACCTCATTCGTAATCGCTTACAAATATGTTTGTATCTCGAGAACACAAAATTATAATGTTTTTAGACAGCCAATTTGAGGAGAGGAGATAACTTTTTATTCAAAGAGGATCATAGTTTTCATTAAAAGAGCGCAAAATGCGCAATGCGCCAGAACAAACATTAAATTTTTTTTCAAATAGTCCTGAAGGTATGTGGTTTTCCACTAAACGAATAGTTGAGTTTATGTTGAAAAACAAAAACCAAACTGAAACTGTAATGGCCATTACATTGCCATTCTTCAAAAAGTTTGTGAAAAGTTTCAGTTTTGTTTTTTTCTACACGAGTTTCTGTTTTGTTTTTGTTTGTCCGTTTAGTGGAAAATCGGCTTTACAATTGTCAATTGTAACACTTCAGATTGAAGTATGAAATCTTTAACTTCGCTTCTAATGACCCATGGTAAAGGTCAAAATGACCAAGTACAATGTACATGTATTTTTATTAAAAAAAAGTGACGTTCTTTTTTGTTGAGTGTATTTAAAAAAATTTATTGAAAATTTATTGTAGGAATGATTTTATAGAAATTTATTTTCTCCAGTGTTGTAACAGATCACTTTCTCAATACTTTTGATTGAGTGCAACTTCTTTGGAGTTGATAGGATGCGGTAAATTTTTTATTATAGAAAAATTCAAGCAACTTCAATCAATTTTGATTTTATAGTAAATATTTTTAATTTGTCAAAAATTTGTGTGTTTAAGTACAAGATCCGAATTAGGGTCGACCTTCACACATCTTTATGAAATGTAAAATACTAACAAATATTCCTGTAATGGGTTACCCAAAAAATATGATCAAGACTACTTTTAATAAAAATATCAAAACTTGGAAAGTTTGTTAACTTTAAAGAAAAACTATAAAATCATTATTCAAATTAAGATGAACATTTCTGTGGGCTGTATCATGCATTTTGTTAAAATCATCTTTACTTAGACATGTGAGTCAATGAATTAAGAGATGCACGTAATTATTATTATCAACTTGTATTTATGCGATCATAGTAACCGAAAAAAGGCAGACAACTCAGCTACTGCATATTCTTTATGGCCTTTACTTTCAAGAATTTCAAAATTCGTTAAATATGAAGGTAATGAAAAATTTCAAACAATTGACTCTTGATATTTACACTAAAAGTAGTCTCGACCACATTTTTTTAGGCAACCCATTGCAGGGATATTTCTTAACATATTTTATATTTCACAAAAAATAATATTATTTCGGTAAGCAAATGAAGTGAAGGTCGATTCTAATTCAGATCTTTTCATATTTGTTAGTAATTTTTTGATAATAAATTGAAACTTGAAAATAAAAATTGTTCATGTCGGATATAAAACTCTAGATCAGGCACAACACTGGTTTTTACTATACAGGCTGTGAAAAAACTAATCTATTATTAGAAAATTAAAAGAATGAGGTTCTAATCAATGCTCCTCACTCTACTTTTTTTATTCATCGCCACTATTTTCTGTTTGTAAATTGTTTTAATGTATTTTTTTCTCTAATTCAATGTCAATAGGTTTGGATTAATCTTCAGATAATTAAAAAAATTTAAGTAATGCTCATGAATATAGAATGAATTGGAGCTAACAAATTTGAAAATCGATGTTCATTTAACATTTTAATTAACTGCTCTTGTAATAACTACTGAAATATTATGATATCATACCACGAAAAACAATTGTAAGTATCGGATTTTTAAAACTTTTCGCTCCCTAATCAATAGTAACTATTTACAAATTGATTTATATTTAAATCAATGAGAAATAAATAAGTGGTTTTTTTGAGAAAGAAAAACAGGGTGGCGATCGATCTGGAAAACATTAATAAGCAAAAAATGTCAGTAAATTTTGGAAATGTCAGAAGGTTTCCCTTGATCAGGGAAATTAATAAACTTAATTTCTAAATCGATTTATTTAGGCAACAATTTTAGGCGGAAAATCTCGATTTCGAATTTTGTATATCTCAGTAAATGATTTTTATCAAAATAAAAGTCAAATAAAGTATATCTGTATTTTTATACTATGTATCTTGTGGTCAATAAAAATTTATATACATCAGATATATTTGGTGGCGCTAAGCATATTAAAAAATGTGTATTTTTCAACCATCAAATATATCTGATATATAAGGAAATGCCGGTTTTTTTTGTTCGAAAGATACATATGAAATATATCAAGGTATACTAAGTTTAGTCCCAAGTTTGTAACGCTTAAAAATATTGATGACACAAACAAAACAAAATTTTGGTATTGGTGTTCATAAAATCTAAAAATCTTCTTTCTGTCCGTCTGTAAATCTTGTAAATCCTTCGAAATAGAACAATGTATGTATGTGTTTGTTTGTGATAAGAAAAATACTGTTATTACATTGTGTGTAAGCGTGGCTATCTTTCTTTACTTAACACAATCAACTTAAAAACTTACTTAATCAATTGTTTGTTTTCTCATAAAAATGAACCGCCAAAAATAATCAGAAAATTTTTTAACAAATCATAGAATAGTCAAGGTATTATTTAATAACAAAAATTCGATCGTCACACTTAAATATGTTTATTGTTTCTACCTGAAATAGAGCAAAAAATATTTTTATGCTTATATTTTCATTTTTATATTTTATCACTGAAGTTTTAAATCCACTCCTACATAAAAACAGTATTTGTAAACAATTTTAATGATAATTATATTGAAAATTTTTGAAACTGTACTTTGAGAATGTATCATTCCGAAAAAAAAAGATTCTAACCTCATTAGGTAATAAATAAAATATTTTTGTTAACATGTGCTATTTTTTCAATTTCCCTTTATAATACATGTAAAATAAGTTTATATGTAAAACGTTACCCGAAGTTAAGACCACGTAAAAATTATAAAGGTAGGTATTTTTCTTGGATTCTCAAAAAGATTTCAACGGTTTTAACTTTTTTTTTCTAAAATATTAATAAATTGTTATGACAATTACAACCAAATTTTTAAAATATTGCCAAAAATTATTTTCCTTCAAAATAAATTTTATTGAAACTACTTTAATGGTATAATTCTAAATTGAAAATTAATTTATGTTCAGAGGTTTTTTTCGTTGGCATTGTTTTTGAGTTATTGATAGCTGATGAAGTAATCTGGTAGTAAATTGAAACTACTGAAAACGGTTACACTTTCTGTTTTAATTATTCCAGTTATCAATCAATAGTGTCTAGTTTCTTATCAACACAATCTGATAATAATAAAAAGGTGAAAAAAGTATACAAATTTTTAGATAAGATGTTTTTCACCTTATTTATCTTTGGAAATTAAATTGTAGTTTCCGATTCGAAAAAAAGCGGCTCTAGCTTTTTTGAAGTATTTCGATAACTTACAAACAATAGGAAAAATTAAAAAAGTTATTCTTAATAGAATGTGAACGATTTCCAATATAAAATTTATCTTCCAAAGCCGCAACTCAGTTATTTTATTTAAAGGTGCTTTATCTGACGTTGAGTGATTGAATATTTAAAATAGTGAGTGAGACAGAGAAGTCTATGATTTTAAAAACGCTGCAAAACAAAAACTCATTTGTATTCATAACTAAAATTAGTTAAAGTAAGTAAGTAAAGTAAGACTTTTTACCCGAAAAGAAAAGAACTAAGAGAGATATCAATTGTATCAGGATAACCGATCACTAGCAGTTGAAGCACAAAACTGAGATAGAACCATAGATGAAAGCTTTTGTGCGCTTGAATGGGCATCATCTGTTTTATGTAATTAACAAAATTTGTAAGTTGTTTTTAACAACTTATATTTAATATAAGTTGTTAAAAACAAAATTTATTTAAATAATTCACCTGAAAATACAATTTATGTAATTTTCTTAAATACCTACTTTTTTGTGTATTTAAAGGAGCCAAGAAGGTACAAAATTTATTTAATAAAATTGATAGATTTTCAAAATTGCATACCCTCTGCCCCACTCTGCACAAGCGATAGGAAAAGTTAAAAAAGAGATTTCTAGAAAATGAGAACTAGTTCTCAGCACAAAATCCACCTCCCAAAACTGTTTCTAAGCGATTATATTAATGGGTGCTTATCTAAAATCGAATAGGTATTTGTATATCTAACTAACGTTTGAAAAATTAAAAAAGGGATTCCTAAAAAAATGAAAACTAGTTCCCAATTTAATTATTTGAGACATTATACGAACACTTTAATACCGGAGCTGTGATAGAGTTAGAAGGAACGATAATATTATCATTCAATTAACTGGCAAACTATAATAGTAATGACTGCCGCGATCAAGAAAAACAAAATCCAATTGCTAACGAGATTGACTTTTTTTTAAAGACATCAAGAATATACACAACCCATACATTTGGTGGTCAGTTAATTGAATCAGTACCCGCAGTTATTTACGTTTCTACGCTATAACGCTATTTTCAGAAATTGGTCTAGAATACGAAGCCCAGTGGATTCGGTTACTTTTTAGTCTTATCAACTAATGCGGAAAATTTGGTATTCATTCACCACAATTAGCTAATTGTTAATTTTGAGTACTAAAATAATTAATAAAACAAAAATTTTTGACGTGCGATTATTCAAATAAACTTAAGAATTTTTTAAATTTTATTTCCGGATTCGGTCGGATAGTGAAAACAGGCTTAGTTATATTTTGAGATATAATACAAAATTGGACACAAAGAGCGATTTGTCAGAAACTATGCATCCAATCGATACATTTTTGTGTTTTTGTTTCAAAATTACCTTATATACCGAGTTTAATCGAAATCGGAAACAAAAATTTGTTCCTGATTCTTTCGATTTTTTTTATGGGTACCCTTAAGAAAAATGCAAAAAATCGAGACCCAGTTGACCTATGTTGCCCATTTACGAACTTGTCCCCAGTTTTTACGTCTTGAACCACTATGGAATTTTCAGCTTTATATCTTGTTTCGTTTTTGAGTTATCATGTTGACAGTCAGGCAAGCGTTACAAACTTAGGACTAAACTTAGTATACCTTGATATATTTTATATATACAGTAGAATCTCGATAAGTTAAACCTCGGTAACATAAAAACCTTAGTTACTTCAAAAAATACTACGTTCCCTTCCCATCAGGGCCCAAAACCTCTATAGCTTAAAATACGCAACCTCTATAACTTAAATAAATAATTTCTGTTAGGCCCTCAGTAACTAAAAGAAATGTTTCCACAACCTCTATAACATAAAATTGTGTGAATGAGTCATTTTGAAAGAGTGTCAAAACAAATGGTTTCGATATTTATTGCTTGCACGTTTTTACTTGTTAACGTAAACAATAACATTACCTATTGTTTGCTTTATCTAAATCAAACAAAGTCCAATTTCTTCCACCAAACACAACATCACAAATTCAACCTTTGGATCAGGGAATAATTAAAAATTTTAAAACATTATACAGAAAAGAAGTTGTTAGAAAAATGATAGCTGATATGGAGCAAAATACATAGACCCTTGATAACTAAAAACCTCTATAACTTAAAATATTTTTTGTTTCCCTTGGACTTTAACTTATCGAGATTCTACTGTACATGGTATAAAAATTAAAATAAGCTTCGTATTTTCATTTTTATACCAATACCATGTATATGAAATATATAAAAAGTATATTAATTTTAGTCCCAAGTTTGTAGCGCTTGAAAATATTGATGCTACGAACAAAATTTTGGTACAGGTGCTCATAAAATCACCTAATTAATTCGTTTTCTGTTGTCATGTTTGAGATATCAAGTTAAAATTATAGCTTGCTTAGGACGTAAAAAGTAAGGTTGAGTTCGTAAATGAGCAACATAGGTCAATTGGGTCTTAGGTCCGTAGGACCCATCTTGTAAACTGTTAGAGATAGAACAAAAGTTTAAATGTAAAACAAGTTCCTTATAAAAAATAAACAACTTTTGATTTTTGAAACATTTTTTCGTAAACATCACAGTTTACGAAAAAAATAGGTGCACAAATAGGTGCAAATTTTTTAGTATGTATTATATGGGAATATCATTTAGGTACAAGTGTGTGGCTATCTAAGAATGGATGATATCTTTCTTTATTTACATGACGTGAGAAAACAAACGATTGGATCATCAACACTGTCTTTATAGGCATATGGCTTATACTGGGATCAAAATATCTATAAATATATAGGAGACTTTCTATAGATATAGTCACTCATCACGATATCTCTGGAACTATAAGACCTAGAGACTTGAAATTTGGCAGGAATATTCCTTTTACCAAGTAGAGGTCAGCTAAGAACGGATTTTACGAAATTCCACCCACAAGGGGGGTTGCGGGGGTGTTCATGAATAAAAAATTCATATTTTTCAATTATGGCTTTTAATAGTTCAAAACTTGGTCAGAATGTTTTAAATTACATTTAGAAATTTTTTTAACCTTCGGAGGGTAGAAAGGTGTAGCGAGAAAGTGGGAAGGAAATATCGAATATTTACAAATATACCTAAGTGGGGTATCAAATAAAAGAGCATGACGTGTACATTACAAAACTGTTATCCAACGCAAGGAAATGTGGAGGGAGGGGTGCAAGTGGGGATGTTGCCCAGCAAAGCGGGTAGTTCCCAGCTAGTTAGATATATAATGTGATTTTAGAGTTTTTTGGTTCAAATTCGAGGTAATTTTCAGTAAAATCGAAGGAGAAAAAAATTTTGAATTTTGGATTATTTTTATTGACGTAGGACGATCCTTCTTAGTGATATGCGATATGTTATATCACAAAATAAACCGAAATATTGAAGTTATCTGTAAATAATCTGTAACTGGGATAATACTATGACATAATAATTTTATATATTATTCATACTATGATATTATTTTAAAAGTTCACATTTGAGATATGTAAGTATATACAGGGTGTATCATAAATTACGCTGCATCTCTGATGAATGGATTCCTCAGATCAAATTACCTAAGTCAAAAATAAAGAATGAAAAAATTTCATTTGAGTTTCTGCAAAAAAGCCACAACCAAATAATGTCAAAATAATTTCTTTTAAGTAAAATATTATATTACTATAAACAAGTTGATTCGAAGGTATTTAGGCAATAATATTAATAACTATTCCTCACAAAACGTATCGATGGCTTCACTACCGCGTTTAGTCCTTGCCAACGCAGCCCTAACTTATCGCTCCATAGCACTCGCAATATAGAAAATACCAACTTAAAAGCCAAAAACATCCTAACAGCAACTTTACTTTCATTTCTTGACCTCGACGTTTGGACACGGAGCTCACTGCGCCCCCCATTTAGTATTAGTTTATAGAAATTATAAGTATAATGGTCTCATAATATCTACGCGTGTCTTATTCTTATGTATGAGCTATAATACTGTGATGTTTCATTACAATCCGTCAAGGAGATTTTACGTGAAAGCCTAACAAACTAAATTACATTTACATTCATAATATTAGTTAGGTTATTATTACCTATATTATTTTTTTATTTAAGTTGAATTCCATAAATTATCACATCGTACCTAGTTATTACTGGAAAATGAATTCCTACAATAAATTTTGGCAGCTTTTGAAATGAATGAAACAAGCAAAAATTGAATTTTTTTATAATCAGCAATTTGTGTATAAAATATATTTTACTCAAATATATCATAGGTTCATTGTTCTTGAAGATTTTTACAGAAATATTCATATGCAATTTCCAATTTTGTATTTTAGAGATTAAAAATTGCTGTAAATATGGTAAGAAGCTAAAATTTATTTTCTAAAACTTTTCATCTTGTTTTGTGAATTTTTGTACAAAAATTTGTAAAATTATAACCGATAAATAACGAAACCCTATGGCGTTAATGGTAAGTACATTGGATCGAAAAACTTCTATAGAGTTTTCAACTTATTTTAAGTTATGGAATTTATTCTTAAGTGACGTGGCGTGACTTATGATACACCTTGTGCACCAAGTACAATTTTAAATTGAGCGACGTATTGTAAATACTGTACGTCCAGTGACGTACATGATATACAAAATAAAAATGTTTAACTTGAAATAAATATTTTTTTGAAATTCCCCGATGATCAACTAGAAAACAGCAGGAGTTTTACTTCAAAATATAACATATAACACATATACATAACATATATGTAGGTAGTTCGAATACCAAATAAAGCAGCAATTTATGTAAAATTATTACCCGTCGGCCATCGTAATTTACCTACTGTTCTTTTTAGTTCAATTTCTATAAGTAAAAAGTTAGTGTTAGTGATTACATTGTATTTAAAAACACTAAAAAGAGAGTTATTATTGTATTGTATATGAGCTCTTCCAAATCGACGCCATTGTTTTTATTTTCAATTCTTTGCGTGCAGAACCGCTTTTAGTGCCGCTCTCGGAATTACTTAAGGCTTCTATATTGTTCCATTATAGGTATATTTAATTTGAGTTTTCATACAATGATTCCAAAATTTATGTAATAATATTGCCTATATCGATAAAAAAAATCGTAAATTAAGTACAAATTCAGGCCATATTATTTCATTAATGATACAAACATTGCGTGAAAACTTAAATTAATGATATAATGAAATAGTATTAAAGTTAATACTTCTTTATTATTTCATATATATAGTTTTGGATATTTTCGAGAGGATCCTAAACGTTTTTTGCCGAATAATCGAAATAACCGAAATTTGACGTAATATTCGAAAAATAGCACCAAAGCTTTTATTGCTTATCTTTGTTGTCAAAAGTTTTATTTGATTAAACGCAGGCAAGTCCAACGAGAACAAAAACATCAAATTTTAATGAGTAGAACGCAAGGTATGAGCCAAAACGTAAAAAAAAGTCGTTTTCCAAAAAGTTATTTTCCCGAATTCGCAAAATCAGATGTAAGGTCTCCAAACAAGCCTTTACTGAATGAATGAATAAAAAAATATAGTGTCACAAGCTTTTGGGTTACCCCTCTTCGATTGACGTAACTGCATTGGACTAAAAACAATTAAAAAAATAAATCCATATGTTATTTCTGTTAATCCACCCAAAAAATGTTTTAATTTTCACGAAATAACTTTGACCTGCAGCTAGACAAATACTAATCTGAGTAGTGTTTGCATATTTTAAATAAAATAAACTTGTAATATTTATAAGGTACTCTTCAATTCATGCCTCTATGAATATTTGGTTGTTTTGTATATTGTGAGCTAAGAGCTTAGAAGAGGTAACCTATAATATTAATAAGACTCCATACCAAACAAATACAAGTAATACACCTATATGTGGTATATAGCTCCATTTAGAGTCAAACGTGACGTCAAAACAGGGCTGTCTGTCATAAATGTCATACATTTATAACCGAACTTCAAATGTAGTAACATCATGTCATGTCACATAATAAATTTTTAATAATATTTAACATTACTGTCTACTGACATCCAAGTATATAAAAATAAATTCATATACTTAACTTGTTTTTAAAAAGTTTTATATTATATTTATGGAGAAAGAAACAACTTACAAAATAATGTTTGTTACCTATCATGGTTTATTTTACTTTCAGATACAAAGTTATTTTGTTCATCTGGAAAAAAAAAAAAATTATATTTCGAACCTATTGACTCATAGTAGGGAGAATCGAACCTATTGACTCATGGTAGACATAGTAGGGAGAATCAGAACAACGTCCACGATCCCAGTGGATAATTTTGGCGTTAAATAAGGAAAAGAAGGGACGGAGTGTAATTGTACTAGAGAGTAAGCGAGTATTATACAAATGTATTATATTAATTTGTATCTAATTTAACACAATTTTATGTACACTTTTTTAACACGAAGATTGTGTTCCTTATCTCTACATTCCATAATAAGTATATTTCAAAATATACAGCTAAGTTGGCTACATATGGAAAACTTTTACATTATAAGGTTTACGAAAAAAATTAATTCTTTCTAAAAAGCTCTGCTTTCAAAAATATTAACATTCAGCTATTCAGCTTTTGACATCGAATATACAAATTGAGAAAGTTCGATAGGAAATGTAGATCATTTAGAACAGATAATAGGGGAAACGGTTCAAGAAATCACCGAGATATGTAGGAGTGTATTTAAAGAATTTTGTAAAAGAAAAATTTCTTGTATGGAATGCGAAGGTGGATACGTTGAGGCAAAAACGAACGAATATATATGTATATTGTCAGGGAGTATAGGAGATGGAGTCGCTGATCTTCTGTCAGCGCTGCCATCATTGTCATCTTAAATAATTTACAATAAATTAATAAATGAATCACTACAGAAAATATCAAATTAAAATTAATGAAAAATAACAATTAAGAATTTACGAGCACCAAGACAATTTTAAATAAAAAGCTTGTTTTTCTATATGAAGTCTAAATCAATTCTGAAAATTTTAGGGGAGGTTGACTGATTATTTAAATAAACAAATGACTTCAAAAGTAGGCATATTTAACATTGGTCTTATGAGAAAACGGTAGATTGATGATATGTTTTCATTCTTTTCTCCAAAACTAGTCGGTGAAAATTAAAAAAAAAACTATTTAACTTAAAGTTAATTTTGATCATAAAAGGGAAAAGTATGGCCCTAATTTAGTAGTATTACATACTTGGTTTATCAAAATTGGATAAAATTTGTGTGTGATAGAGCAAAATTTAATTTTTTTGGATTTTGATGACGTCATTAAGTTAAAAAATTCGATTTTTTGATAACACAGGCAAATTTGATCCGATCTTATAGGAATTTTTTTTGAAACCCACTAATTTTGGGCCATTCTTTTCAGCTGTGTTGTCAATTTTTCGCTAGCTATCACTAATGTGCTTAATTCCGGAACTAGGGCTCCACATTCTGGAGACCTATTAGAGCTTGATTAATTTTGATCTCAAAATTGGAAAAGTATGACCATAATTTAGTAGGATTATATACATAGTTTATCAAAATTGGATAAAATTTGAATGTAATAGAGCAAAATTAAATTTTTTGGATTTTGATGACGTCATAAAGTTAAAAAATTCGATTTTTTTGATAACACAGGCAAATTTGATCAGATACTAAAGAAATTTTTTTGAAACCCACTCATTTTGGGTCATTCTTTTCAGCTGTGTTGTCAGTTTTTCGCTAGATATCACTTATCCGCTTAATTCCGGTATGGTAGGACTCCACATTCTGGAAACCTATTAGAGCTAGGTTAATTTTGATCACAAATTTGAAAATGTAGGATTACATTAGTAGGATTACATTGGTTTATCAAAATTGCCTATATTGTACTTTTTGATACCTTTTAACGAACAGCGAATATAATAATAATAATTATAATTTTAATCCAATTTTGTTTGTATTACTCTATATTATTTACTTTATTTATTATCAACAAAATTTCGATTTTAGAGATTAATCAGTTCCTTATGCAAAATACCCCAGTATCATTTAGGAGCTTGATGAGTTTCTTTTTTTTGCTTGTAAACGAAGACAGAAATCAATACTTTAATTTGATACTCTATAATTTGAATAAATTTAAAATGTTTATTAATTAAATGTACAAACTCTTTAAGGTAAATTGACACGATTATGGCGACATTCCCCCATTTTGCCTTTACTCTTATGTTAAATACTATCAGTATACGAATTTTCATCAAAATCGTTAGAGCCGATCCCGATATATTTAAGGCACAACCTAAATACTTGCCACCGGCGTATTGTACCCTAGTTACGGCCCTGAATAAAACAATTGGACGGTGTCAACAGCTGCGAAAAATAACAGTGTTATAAACAACTTCTATTGTGATTTTTGAGTGTATGGCTTAATGTAAAAAGCTAATAAATGTAAATTTTGATTCTAGGTATTACAACTTTCACTTCGAAATCAAAAAAGTATTGGTCTGAACCCTAAGAGCGATATGAACCACGTTTTATTTTCTATTTCTGGAAATATGTAGGTATGTGATCGCATTCATGTACGAATGTTTAAAATTTACAAGGACCTTTATTTTTGTTTTATTAAATTGTTACAGAATTTAAATTGTCTTATTAAAATAATATTCAGTGGCGGATTTAGAGATTTGCCGCCCGTAGGCTATTCAATTTTTGCCGCCTCTAAATTTTGATATCTTAGTTCACAATCATATCAATTATCTATCAATAAAATTGCAACTTTATGATTTGTGCTCCATTATCCTCAGTACATCAACTTTTCCCGTATGGTTAGTATCATCGAGAACTATGGTACCGTGTTAGATCCTTGATTATTTTTACAGCAAAGAATTATCAAAAAACAATATTTTATGCAAAAAATATCTCAAACATGTACCAATTTTAAAGTAAGTTAAGGTATGTGTTAAAACTATACAATACTTATGTAATAGGAATAAAGCTTACACAAAAAATCTAGATTTGGCGAACGTTGATAAATATTTATTATTACACTTACAGTTACAAAACAACACAATAAATATATCCTTTCTTAATTATTTGTTAGTATTATAATTCAAGTCAAATTATAAAAGCATTACAATACTATTTTGCGACACTTTGAATTCGCAAAATCATTTATTATATCGTCGTACGAAATCTTGTTTATTAGCTCTGACTCTATGCACAAGAGAGCTAAAGCGTTTAGCTTTTCTTGACTTAAAGTCGATCGGAGGTAGTTCTTTACTCTCTTCAAGCAAGAGAAGCTTCTTTCACCTGAACAATTTGTCGCTGGTGTACAAAGAGCCATACGAAGTACTCTATCCAAGTTTGGATAAATGCTTCCTAGATTCTGATCTCGCAGGAATAAAGACAGACTTTTTAATAATCCAGACTATAATATGGAATCGCTATTGCGATATTCTAAAAATTCATGATCATTACATTATAATCAAAAGCGTTTAGCAATTGTTTATGCAGAGATTTTGAGATATTTATTATTTAGCACTGTATATAGGACTATATTTCGGTTTTTGTTGAATATTTTAATTCCTCTATAATTTTTGAAATTCGTATTTTGTGTGTGTATTATAATTTTTTCTAAATTTTGTCAATCGAAATAAAAAATTTATGAACTAAATTTGCCGCCCCTTAAAATTTGCCGCTCTAGGCTCCAGCCTACTCAGCCTGCTGGTAAATCCGCCACTGATAATATTCAAAATACTTTTAAAACACAAATACAGTTTACCTATCTTATTTTTATTTTCAAGACTTTAGAAATATATTCACTTAAATAAAATAATATTCAGAATATGAAGTGTCTTACCAGGATTATACAGATGGAATAGGATGATTCGAATATATAAACGATACATTTGCGACTCTTGTGATGCACGCTATTAACTTCTCAGCAATTGAAAAAAAAAACTGTGATCATAATTGTTTTTAACTACATTCATAACCGTCAATTACTTGATGGGCATGATTATCATCCACCACGATTCAAGCCCCAGGTTATAGACAGTAAGATAGTGGAATAATGGAGCGCCACATTTTTATATTGATTAGAATGGGAAAACTTCCGGGTGAATAACGTATGGAAAATTGGTATTTCAATTTTCAGATCCCTATAGGCTTTGCGATATCCACTTTTCCTTCGATTAGCAAGCTGTTACAACATGCAATCCTTATACCGGTGGTTTTATAATGGTTTATTCAGTAAACATGGTAGAGCAGACAAAAATCGTTCCTGTTACATAAAAATTATTTTTCGATTTGGGGGACATCTTGATCTGTCATCATCTGTTGGTCTATATTAGTTATTATATTGTGACTTCTAGGTATGTAACTATGTACAATTTTACTTACCCCGAGAATAATACGCAAATAGTAACTCTAGGGCTGGGAATAGTGAGTTTTTTACAGAGCTTCTGTGAACATGGATTTAGAATGATACCATTAGTAGGTATTTTAGTATTTGTAAAGTTGGTAAACTTGACAGTTTCGAATAAACAGATGGCAGACAATTTGTGGAATCCTAACGAAGAAACATAAGTTTTAATTTTGTTTTTAAACCTCGTTCACTAATATTCTATGTTTTTGACTTTTTTCAGAGAAAGAGCCTTATTTAAATAATTTTTTTCTATACCATTTTCTAGCTTCAATCTTGTTAAAGGCATATTGATACGAGAAGATTCGGCCCTTCTGAATTAAGTTTATTGATTTTTGTCATTTTTGTACGATACAAAACTAGATTTGTAGGTCTTTTTGAATAAGGCATAAAATGAAATGCCATGGCTTATAGACAACTCTTGTAGCAGAATACCATTTGAAACGATGAAGTCATATATTATCATATTGCTGCGTGCAATAATTAATTAATGATCCCAACCTATCCAAATTAAAGAAATGTAAATGTAGGAAATACAACAAAAGTATACAGCAGGTTTTTATTTGGTACCAGAAGTCTTCCCTTCAACCGTAATATTTTGATATGTGATAAGTTTTTAATCCCGTACGTAACCAATTATGAAAACCAGGAGTTTGTACCATCTATTCGTCTTTTCTTCCTGATCTTTTGATACTACATTGGCCGTTTCTGTCGTTTCTGCCACACGTTTGCCTTCGACAAACGCTTTTTATATGCCCTTAACAAATTATAACCTCCTTGTTAGGTGCATTGAGATAAACTTTAAATGGTTATGTAACTTCTGATATTTCGAATAAAAAATGAACGCTTATTAAATTGTTCCTTAATCTGTAAAATACATATTTGTAATGATAGTGCATAGTGATCGTGTTCCTCAAAATTCTTAATTTAATAGAAACAATCTTCTTCACTACAAATAATAATGATACTAATCAATAGCAGTACGTACAACGATCCATTTTATCAAATGGTCTTTGCAAATTCAGATCCCTCTTAATTTAAGGCAATTTTTTCTTATTATTTGAGCTACCTTGGAGCAATAGATATTGCTATCATATCCTGTTGCTTTGCACTGAGGATTGAAATGATGAGAAATTCAAGTATCGTGGTATTATTTCGAGCATCGTGGTATTTATTTCAATAACTATCTTCTATGAAATAACTATCTAGTATGAAAACAAGAAAATATTTTCATCTGAAATTGCTCTGGGAAGTAAAATCGTCATAACAGTGGGGGGACCTCTAAGATTGAACAGTTTTCCAGGACGGAAAGAGGTCCCCCGACTGTAATGACGATTTTACTTCCCAGAGCAATTTCAGATGAAAATGTATTTTTCTTTTCATACTTTTAAGAGCGCGATTACGTAACTGTCTGGGTTTTAGTTTTCGAACTTTATTTTATTTTCAACATAATATTTCTTTGGCAGCGAATCCAAAATGGATTAGTTGGTATTCATGCTTGAGACCGTATTGAGCGTAATATTTATTTATTTTTCCACCTTGTTAAATAACTTTCATCTCGACAGCATTTAGGTACTGGATATAAAATAATGTCAAACAGTCATTTTGAGTATAAAACATACAGTAACATGGTAATAGGAGGTATGAGTATATATGTATATTTAATATGTAAGTTCTGTAAATCGAACTTTGTTTGCAGATAAATTTGCAACATTGCAATTAGTTTGGGATCAAATAAATTAATTTTAATTAAAACAAGTGTCGCCCTATTAGCTCAGCCGGTTAAGGCGTAATCAATTCCGTCCGCGGTATGCTTAGGGTAGCGGGCTCGATTCCCGTCATCGCAACAAAATTAATTTAATTAATAGTTGTGATGGGCTGGTGTAGTGTATGGTATATGCATGAAGGAGGTGCACTCAGACACTGAAATTGTGGAGCTGATAAATTATCAACGAAAAGGTGGTAAAACACATATATGGTATCACAATGGGCTCTACAGCCAATATAACCTAACCTAATTATAACAAGTGAAAACAAACAATTAACTGGGTTAATTGTGAAAATACCCTGTATAGAAAGTGTTGAATGTCAGTGCAATATTTTAACCTGTATATATGAAAAATATATCAAGGTATATTTTTAGTCCCAAGTTTTTAATGCTTAGAAATATTTGATGATGCAAACAAAATTTTGGTATAGGTATTCATAGAATTACCTTATTAGTACATTTCCAAATGTCCGCCCGTTTGTCAATTTATTATGGTTTTGCGATTTATTATGGCATACAATAAAATGTAGATAATTAAATTAAACTAGGGCTATCGATTAAACTATACCAAAATCATTTTCAAAAGGCAATCTTGAAAAGATAAAGTACATTTTTAAAGCTCACAGCCTAATTTAAGGTGTTTCGATACCAAAACGAAAGTGTTATCAAATAACTGAAATTTTGTGTGTCAATTAATGAGCATTTAATACTCCTTCTGTGTAAATTTCAATTTACAATAAATTAATTATTAAAAACAGCCCTTTTTACATGGTGGTATATGAAGAAGTTGTTATAAATGTAGGTTTTTAGTCAGAAAGTGTTTTTAAAAAAGTTTTACCAGTTATACAAAAAACTTTTATCCATATTCCTCAAGTTTTAAACTTTAAAATCATATGTACCAAAATTAAGAACTATGCATAGAAATGAAAAACTTTTTGGGGACTTTGATACACATTGACTTAGATAGTTAATTTCTCCTAAATCGTTCAAAAATAAAATTTTTTGGATCATATTCATTTTCTTGGTATCTAAATAACTTACTTAAATAACTTATATTTAGCAAAATTATAAATTCGAATCAATTAAATTGTATCACTAGACTCGAAAACGCATTTTTAAGTTCCGAGAACTGGCCTATAAATCGTTTGTTGATTTTAGTATATACAAGTGAAAACAAACAATTGACTGAGTTAATTGTTGAAATACCATGCATAGTCAGGGTTTATTACTCTATCACATTATACATATATACATGTCACACGTACATAACTAATATAAATGATATTTCCATATAATACATACTATACAATTTACGCCTAATTTGCGCCCTCACGGGTAAACAGTGATGTTTACGAAAAAATGTATCAAACAAAAGTTGTTTTGTTTTTTTAAGGAACATTTTTTGAATTTAAACTTTTGTTCCATCTCTAACGGTTTTCATGATGGGTCCTACGGCCCCAAAACCCAATTGACCTATGTTGCTCATTTACGAACTCGACCTCACTTTTAACGTCCTAAGTACGTTGTAAAAATTTCAGCTTGATATCTTTTTTCGTTTTTGAATTATCTAGTTGACAGACGGACGGACGGACAACCGAAAATGGACTAATTAGGTGATTTTATGAACACCTATACCAAAATGTTTTTCATAGCATCAATATTTTTAAGCGTTTCAAACTTGGGACTAAACTTAGTATACCTTGCATATTACATACATGCATGGTATAAAAATAGTGTTTCTTTGACATTCTTGCCAAAATAATTATTTTGAGAAATATTGGAGAAAGATTCTAATATTTATGGCAATAAAAAATATGCTATTTATTTCAAAAATTCACCACAATCATTGCGTTTTTACTACACATTAGGTAATATAATGAAAGCATATGAATTTTTTTTGCAAACTAAATCATTTTCATGTTTTAAGTATCGACATTAGTAATTTTTCTTTTATTTATTATTCTGTCAAAAAATCTTCTACCACACTTGTCACTGTATCAATACTTTTGCTTTCATCAGTTTTTACCTTCTTTTTTATCATGTTCTTATAGTGCAATAAATAAGAATGTTCCTAGAGGTCTAAGGAACACGTACACAAAAAATTTTTGAAATCGGAGCTGTTCCACCACTTTTCCACATTTGATGGTATTTTCCGGCTTATTTACTGTAGTATTAGTGATTATTTGCATTTTAATAAATAAATATAGGTACAAATGAAATTCACTGACGAAAGAACACAGTTAAATTTGATATATATGTACCCAGCATTGAACTGACAATTGATGCCATAGAATATTATGCCAATGGCTAGAAATTGCATCATATGATTATAACATATGACTATAACAAGGACACATAAAAACTAATTGGCAATCTTCTCTCTCATTCATCATATGGCAATCACTTACAGGCTAACATATCCCTCGCGTTTGTCTATGTTTAATATTCTATGGTTAATGCCTATATGACATCACATCAGGGCTCACTCGTATTTTAGGTCACATGATATACAGTTTAAAAATTACGATTTTTAATTTTAATATAATAAAATAATAATGTCCTTTTATGACTCAAAATCAGAATATCTAAGTATATTTCTACATAAATTTTAATTTTATCAAATTTCATAATTTATTTTTCACTACCGAAAGTATCCTATTGGAAGGATAATATTGTTATCATATATGTATGTTCAGGATATAGTAAAAAGAATACCTACATGCGGTCTTCCTATCCCATAATGGTACGTTATCCATTTTTGACCAGTTTCATTTTGGAGAATGATCGCTCTGCTTTGAAATTGGACATCACCATTGACAAATATTTACGATGAACTATTTTTGCGTTTGCAAAAGTTGAGTGCAAATCGTTTTCCATTATTATGCGATAAAGAAATTTTCTTTCAATTTCAAATTATCCGATTTGCCGTTCATAGAGCCCAGGTCAGCGAGATAATTCATTGCCAATAGTTGATTATACATCTTCTGGGTAACAATCAACAGTATTTCTTGGGTTTAAATCGTTTGAAAATTATCAAATAATTCAAACCTTTTACAAACAGCCTCAGATGCTAAGATTTCTTTTGATAAAAACGTGGTTAAAGTGTATTAACTGGCAGAAAAGCTTCAACTAGAAATTTACCTCTTTATGACAGTTGGACGCAAGATGTTTTTTTGAACTCGATTGGCTTTCAATGTTTTCAGTTTTGCACATTGGTAAAGGGTCAAAAGTGGGAGGAATTGTATTTTCAATGCTTGTATCTCAGTTACTCAGGGAGCATAATATTCGAGCCCATATTGGTTGTTGAGCGTTGGGATAAGCTTGGAATCTAAGACTAGCCAATTCTAGTAGTTGTTTCAACTTTGGGTATCAGATATTAACCCATCTATAATATTTCCAGTCTTCAACCAAACCTGAGTGCAAGTAAATAAATTTCTTGTTTTTGTCATGTTTAGTTTTTATATGTTTAGCCTAGATAGCTTTTTTGATAATCCTTAGATGTGTAATCTTTAAGTTAGTACTTATTGCATTAACGATTATTCTCTTTAGATAGGTTCTAATGCCATAACAACAAAAACATTAGTTAATTAGCGTTGGCCGAGGCTTGAACAAACATTGATCTATCAAGCCTTGGTTATCGAACCCAAGCTTGCAAATCAAAGTTTGATTGATAAGCCTTTGCCAAGAGCTGACAAAAGGTCTTAAGGTTTTAATTGCAAAACCATAATTTAATCCCAAATGAGATATGATATGAGATAAGCTACCGCTTTGAGTATGGCGGAATTTTTTTCACAATCTGTTTTCTATTTTGCCACCCAAGCCGATATTTATTTATAACTGATGATTCACTATCATTAATGAATCGCCGAGCCGGTACATCTGACCCTCTTGTTTCACTGCCTGGATATCGCTATTAAACATCAACATTTAAATCAGGTAGTCAAATTCCCAACTGAAATTGGTCGAGAACTTCCGTGTCTCCGGAGGTACCGGATCTTTGCCCAAATTCGCTAGGATTTTTTTCGATTTTTGGAATCTACATACTTTGAAACGAATTTCTAAACAAAAAAACATGTTCCCCCAAAAATTATCAGATGGGGATTTAGTCTGAAATTAGGAACAGTAGACTAACTATTTGAATTGATTCATAATTTTTGTAGATTTTATTAAATCGCAAGTCTATTTAGCTGTCGGGCATGCCCATCATGCCCATATGGGTGGATCCGCAACTGTAATTTTAATGCCATTTTCATTTTCAAGTATATAATTGAAATAAACCGCTTTACGTTTTCAAAATCGCAAACCACATCAAGCTTTTAATTTTTGTGTATGTAAACGTTATACATGAATGATTCGAATCACGGTTTCAAACCGACCGTCGCAAAACAGACCCATTCTTGAGAATAACGGTGTTTATTAAAATCGTTGGATCCACAAAAATGGTATAGACCATATTTTTTGAAAAAGAAAGTAGCATTGCTGTTAAATTTTTTCGATATAAAACAAGAAAGTACCTATGAATTAAATCTTGTTTTGTTTATGGAACAGTTTTTGTACATTTTCTTCCAAAGGAGTCACCAATAATTTTCGATACAAGGTTAATGGTTAATAGAATCACCATCAAATTAAAAAATTCTTTTCGAATTGTCACTATGATTTCTAAGCATGTTGAAATTCAGACGAGGAAAGAGGAAGAGAAAAATTTATTTTTATAAAAGGTAATTTTTTTAAATTTTTGTTCGTATGTATCATAAATGCCCTTCAATTTACATGTCCATAACTATCTATCTAAAAACAGAAAAATGATTTTACAGGTATTTGTACGGAAGCCTGAATGGCTCACTGCCAATTTATGAGAAATTGGAGCTACATCAGCTTATTTTTAAATGTGTACTACCCACAAGTATAAAACCAACTTTTAAAAAGTCACTAGTTCACTTTTAACAAGTGCATTGTGACTTGTGGTATTATGGAAACGAACCCTTTTGAAGATGCCGGTATTTTGTCATGAGCAGATTTATAATTATAACGTCATCCTAAACATTTAATAGTACTTTTAAAGATTAGAAATTAGAAATGCGCAGATGCAAACGAAAATGATCAACAATTAAAGCATTGTATTTTTTAAATAATACTAAAGAAAATGTTTAACTAACTACATAAAACAAATTATAAACATTATCATATTATTATTAAATCCGGACAAATAATTATTAATAGTTCCAGACATTTTCGGTAGTGTCTAATTAAAGGATAATCATCACCGACTGGCATCTTCAAAAAGGTTCGTTTCCATAATGCCACAAGTCACAAGTGCACCTGTTGAAACTTTGAAAGTGAACTAGTGACTTTTTTTATAAGTTGGTTTATACTTTGTCAGTTCAAGTCATTTTGAAATGGACATTATCAAAACGGTACCTAAAGATTTCACTATTTTATTATTTAATACCCAATGCAGTAAATGAGAACTCTGATATAATTAGTCATATTGAATAAGTGGTATCAAAAACTAAACATATTAGATTGACGATACACAGAGGGGTTTTGAGGAGAAATGTGCTAATGTATTTAATGTTGATTAACAAATTAACAATAAACAATAATTGTTGATTAATTGAATTGGTAACCGCCTTTTATAAATATTGTAGGCGTGTGTCACTGTTAACAGTAACCAATCATATATATATAATTTGTCACCTGTCTTTCTCATGGTACAGCCTACCTGTGGCACATACTTCGAATCGGAATAAAATGTTTGGCGCGCATACGCTCTCAATCTTATTGTGTACCCGCCTTTTGCAAAACGAGATAATTCCGCGAGATTCGATCTACCAAGGCTATAATAGTCTACAACAGTCACCCTCTGGTGATACATACTTGTTCTTAAAACATACAGCATACCTATATTATTATTATTATTATTATACACATTGAACGCGCGATTTTCCAGGTATACAACATACAACACACACAAGCACTGCTACATTCAAAACCAGATACTTTGTATAATGTTTGTAAATCAGTCGTTCGGTTCTATCGAAGAGAGTGTCCGATACAAGCCGAAGTGAGTCACGGCAATACACGATCCACTCATATACATTGCCAGCTGCTACCTTCATCGGTTCTATGTGATTGTCGCTGGTTTAGTTTAAACGAGACTATTGTATGTAACACATCTACGTCACTATTATTAACATTACTGATTTGAACCATGTGGTGATAATCACGATTGCGTGTGTTGTTTTTGTATTATCAAAATTTAAATAAAAACAAAAAAAAAAACATTTCATTAATTACGTTTTCATTTATATTCAAAACAATTTTCATATCGAATACAAGAAACGAAAAATTTTAAATAGTTTTTAATAGAAAAAGTTCATGAAGAAACCAGTTTATAGTTTATATGTATTTTTGTTGATATAATAATTATTATATAAATTTTTTAATTAAAGTTTTTTTTTTATTAATATTAATTTTAAAAAAAAAGTGTTTGTTTTATTAGTATTTTTATTTATATTAAAAAAAAATAAAATGTATAACATGATTTGTCTGGGTGTACAAGAAGAAGGGGCTCAGTGAACCTTTGCAAGTTGGCTTCAAGGCAAGCGAGTTCTTTTCTTATATGGTAGTTTATTATTTTTCTTATAAAAATACAAAAAAAATCAGAACTTGAAGACGTTTTGACTTTCTAGTTGACATTTGTTTTAAATTTATTTGTGGTTTGTTCATTGTTTTATTTCTTTTTTTAAATTTTGTGATTGTTTTCGTTCTGGTTTGCAACTCTGAAAGTTTTTTTTGGACATATTTAAATTGATAATGGTAAGTAGTACTTATTTATTTATTAGTTTGGTAACCATGCGGCGAAATAAAACACTACAAGCATGTTACGTTATGTCAAATAACGAAAGGTTAGATGTTTTGATTAGGTTATGATTAGCTGAGAAAATTTATTTTTTGAGGTTATATTTGTATTGTTGTTATGAGACACAGTTGTGTTCGTTTTGACGTAATAAGAACAAGTAGGAAAAAAAACCGTGGATCGATATGTGTTTCTACTGCCGTCGCCGTTAGAACTGGAGTCGTCACAGTATGTGCTATGTTAGGTTGCTTGTTTGAGAGTCGGTGAATATAGTATTTCCATTCCCATCATCGTCATCGTATTCGTAATATACGTGTATAAGTTTTATGTATGTATAGCATGATATCCGACGCTGTATATTACTTGCTGCCTCATTGAATGAGATTGCTAGACCGCTAGGGAATTCCCCTACTCTAGTTTTTTTTACTTGTAATAATACCATTCATATCAATTTTAGAAAAATGTTTATTTTCTTTTGCTTTTAGTTTTCCCATTCTTTGTAATTGTTCTATCGTTTTTTTCTTTCTCTTAGAATATTATATATATATACTGTTCCTTATTGTTTATTTATTTTGTGGAAATTCCACGTGGTTTTTCGTAAAATATTTACTGTTTATTTATTTCTCTTGAATTATCCTTATTATATATTTTTGCATTATTTATTCAATGTAGTCCATTCCAAAATTTAAATTATTTTTTGTAAGAGCGAAAAATCAAGGGGTAAAATTCAATTTCCAACCGAGACTCGTGCTCGGTTCCGTAGCAAAATGTAATATCCAAATCCCAATTCAATATGAATTAATTTATTATGACCGAAATTTTCTGATTAATCATTTTTATTTTTTGAAAAAATTGAGTGAAATCTAAGCCTTAATGTCAGTCATTCATGTGTCTGAAAATTCAAAATCCTATTTTACGGAAATAATGTTTATCCTACCTACATTTAATATATTTATATTTTTTTGTCTTTTCGTATTTATCCCATTCATCATAAATGTATCCCTGAAATATAAAAAGTTATTTAGCCCCATAGATATCATTTACATGTAACTCAAATAGAAAACTTAACGAAATAACATATTGTTTTAGCCATGTGTTCCGGTTAAAAACCAGAAGGCAGTACATTTTCTAAGTGTTTTTTTATTAGTTTAGACTTGAGTAGGTATTTTTGCGCTTAAAGGTAATGTCAAAAGAACTTGCTGTTTGGTAAATCTGAATGCATATTTGTATTTGATAGAGATGGAGGTCGCATTTATGTTAGTGAGGTCCAAATGTTATCATAGAAAACAGGAAATCATTGGAAAAAGCCAACCCCCCTGGTATCAAAATAACAGTCCAAAAATGATAATGGAAATAAGTTGACCATACCGATTGGCTAGCATAATAGAACGAAACGCCCTTTTAGATTCGCATCTGCTAGGTGTGCGTCGGCGTCGTAGAAATAGACCTTAATTAACGTGAAAGAGAGCCATTGGAATGGAGTGAAAAACATGACAGTATTTGTGCTAAAATTATACCCCCTTACCCAAAACTGGAAATTTTGATAATTTACAAATGCCCTGGGCATAAATTTCAATTTGAAAAACTCGTTTAATAATTTGCAGCGAAAAAACTTGGATCCTTTGTTGATTTTTATAATATCACGGTAAGGGTTCGATAAATATAGCTTAGAATTTTAAAAATATTTCGAAAAACATTTAAGAAAAATTGAAATTTATGTATTAAAGAAAGTTGTAAAAAATAAAATTTGCTTTAATTTATCATCTTTTAAATTATTATATTTACAGAGATATTAACGTTTAAAGTTTTTTAAAATACAATTTAATTTTTTGACTTCTAAGAAAAATAAAAACAGAAAAATAAAGTAAACTCTAGTAAATTTTAATCCCTACAACTTTACTCATTATAAAAATTTTAATAGTTAATCGAGACTAACGTTAGTCTAGATTTTCTAAAAATTATAAACGTTAATTAGCAAAAATCTATCACGTTAACGCTACAAAAATTCCATTCCAGGAAAGTATTTTCTCAATAAGTTTGTTCTCTTTATTACTGTGTTTTTCTGATGCGATCGTTCTGGAATACCTTATATAGTTCTCATTATTACTAACAAGACATATTTGTCACAAAATAATAAATTTTTATTTATTATTTTATAGTGTTTATATCCAAAGACAAGTTGCCAGAAATAGGTAGATGAATAGAAGAGTAGGAAGCAAAAATTTCAAAAAATTTTTTCATTTTGTTTTTTTAATGGTAATATTCTAGACACTGTAAAAAAGAATGGACAAGCCCGAAAAATTATTTAAGTTGAAGAAACATGCGAAGGATTTAACACAATTTCTTAATATTATAATTTTTTGTATGGTATTATCATAAGTTTTCAAGAGTCTGGATAATATAGATGGCGTTTGGTAACAGAGCGTGATGATATCCAAGAAAAATATGATTATAATAAATTGAAAAGATCTTTGTCGAAATTCAAGGTTGATAATGGAGACCAAGAAAACTGCGAATATGTTCTAAGCGGAGAAACTTAAATTTATTAAATTATGTAAAAAATTCATTTAAGCAAAACCAAAAATATATTTGGAGAGATATGGGCTTTTTTGGAAAAAATTATTGTGTATAAATTAAAATGTATAACATTTTGATTTTATTACACCCTGTAAACAAATATTTATATAATATGTATTATGTGCAACTATATAAATTGATTCTCTTGCTAAGGTTTGCTGCATGTGGGGCTTAAAAGAAGCTTTACTTTTAAGTCAAGGCAAACTCAAAGACAATAAATTAAGATATTTGATACGTACTTACGACGATAAATCTTTATCAAAAATTTATACTTGATAAGATTTGATTAAATTTCAATGTACAAACATTAAAATTTTCGGTCTAATTATTGTGCAACAACTATTGCATATCATTTTGTAGTTAAGCATGAGCGAAGTTTATTTATTAAATTATCCGTTGTTTTCATCCAGTAATTCTATCCTTTTCTTCGTATCTCGTTTTAGAGGTCCCCTATTTTATCTACAGACTATGTAAAGCAATAATTCATGTCAAATCAGACCCCAATATTTATAATTAAAAATTTGGCATTCAAAATATGTTTTTGATATTGTATGACGTCTTTAGAAAGATTTACGATTTAATAAGTTAGAAATTAAAAAAGAAATAACTTGAGTAATTTGATTATTGTTTACTTCAAAGTAATTTTCTCGTGCAGGAAATATTTATTGTGTAAGGGTTACATAAAACTATAATTGCTTCTCTCTTCCGTGTTATTTTTCAAATTCCAACTTACAACTTTAGTACTGGCAATGGAACAAGAACGAGATACTGTGTTTCCATTTCTGAAATTTTAGAAAATACTTAAATGTGAAGTATCAATTAGTACGTCGCATTATATTATTGAAATAAATTTCGTTCAGAGTTTAGATTTTGAACTCTCCCAATAAGTGTTTTAGATAAGACTGGATTTGGAAAAGAGCCTAGAATTAATCGGTTTTGCGCAAGTTATTCTAAAACATTGAGAATTTTAATCGAGAGTTTGAATTTTTTGTACAATTTTTTGCTATAAATTTCTTCTGATACTTACCTCTTCTGGAATGAACTCTTATGTTTTTGCACGACTATTTCATTTGAATAATATTGTGAACTTAGAAATCCATTCATTTTTCATTCGTCTAATTAAGAAGATACTCTAGAAATAAACGAAATACTCTAGAAATAAAAAACTGCATTCCAAAAAAAAAAAAAATTATTATTTAAATAAAGCTGACAGCTGCTAGCTTCAGCTTCATTAAATTTGTTATGTTTTGACAATCAAATAGAAGATATTAATGAGAATATCAAAATATTTGAAAACGATTTGAAAATCTGAAATGGAAATTTAATATCGGCATCTTTTCCAATATAGTTTATACAGTGTGTTCCATTAATAATGAAGACACCCTCATATTTTCGTTACTTATAGGAATAATTTGAAATTTTACACATTCTAATGTGTACCATGGTGTGCCATGGAATGTAAAAACTGGAAAAATTGATAATTTAAAAGTGTTATGTATTCAAATATTTCAATAATTGTATTGTAATAATTTTGTGTAAAGACGAAAATAATGAAAAAAATGCGAATTTTGTAATGAAAATTGGTGTATATGGGGTATGAAATGATATTCTAGCAACTTTTTCTAGTAATTTTTTTCGATATCTCTAACCATCTTTGATGCTAGGAAATATATTTAGAATCAGTCCTATTTTTTAATTTATAGTAGGCTGAGTTTATAGTTCAGATTTCGGTCAAGTATGTTAAAAAATGTGTTACATTACCCTGCCTGACTGTACAAAATTTTAAATCGATATAAAATATGAGGGTGTCTTCATCTTTAATGCGGCACATTTTATACAAACCAACGAAGTAATGTAAGGCTGTAACAATACAATTCCATTAAAATTTTGTTTGATTGCACAGGTTTTGATTTATTTCACAATATTCTTACAAGTCACATCTCGTGGTTTTATTGAGTGCCGTTATGCTAGTGTCAGCCTTTCTTTTTTTTAATTCCTAAGGACTGCTATAAGAGAGGCTTTTTTCCAATATTGCCACCCCTTCTCAGCGTGTATGTAGTAACTTTTGAAATTTAAAGAGGCGAACTGTTTTGAATTTGTTTGGCGGAACCTTTTTTTTTGATTGGAGTTGTAAATTCAATGGTGTTTGTTTCGGTATAATCACTCAGGCAAGGTTTTTCTTGTGTTATAGGTACTTGCTTTTATATAAATATCACATATTTTGTTCTCTTAGTATACGACACACTCATTAAAAGCAGTGCGATTTATTTAAGAAATCGCACTTTTTCACTGTAACTGGGTTTATTATCGAACTGAATAATATTTTTTCACGATTAAATGACTAAAATTTCTTCATTGCTTTTATTTCGAAAGTAATATACTTTGGTCTATTAATTTAATAATATCCGTGTGTATATATGGTAACATAAAAATTAGTAAAAAAAAAGCTTTTATGTAATTACGTTGATGTTGACTGATACTGATGAAATCAATAACTAATTAAAAGTAAAAAAAAAGAGATAATAATAATGAAATAAATTAATGGAATAATTTCAATAAAATCCAGTTCATTATAGGTAAATTAAAACATAGTGAATATCATATATATTATATATACATTTATGTCTATCTATGTCCATACCTTTATGTTATATTTAATTTGATCACTGATCAATGACTAATTAATTTATTTAATATTATATGATCTAAATTAATTATTTATATATATACTCTGTATTTTTGTTATACTTTCTATTTATTGTACTTGCTCTCTCTAGCTTTGGACTTTGTGTCAACGAAGTTAGCATATCATTTATATTTAAGAAATCCATATTTGAGCATGCGTCGGAAATATTTTTTATTTGAGAATAAAAATTAATTAAAATGTGTGTATATGGAAAATGTTCGGAGATTATATCGCTGTATTCTGCCTAAGTTTGCTATTGTAATATTGTAATCAAATTATAATGTTATTCTTATTACTTATTTTGAATGGCTGTTTATGTTTTAAAATTTAATTTTATATTACTATTGTTTTTTATGCCCTTGCCCTTAGCCCTTCAAATTGAGGAGCTGATAAATGAAATTATCAGCGGAAAGGTGGTAAAACACATATATGATATCACAATGAGCTCTATAGCCTAAGTATGTTCTTCGTGGACGGCAAATATAACCTAACCTATTATAAGAAAATCTTTTTTGAATAATGAAATCCAGTTTAATGGAATAATTTTTTTTTTTGTAAATAATTTTACATTTTAAATCAATTATTCCGGAATTGTTGACAACAACGGATCGATGAATTGTTATAACAAAGACTCCGACTTGTGATATGCAAGACCATGACCAAGATCTTAATCATTGTTTTTACGAAATTAGTGTTATGGGTTTAGCATCTTTGTCTTGCTCATTGGTCTTGGTCTTGCAAGTCTTGTTCGGTCTTGCATATGTGTAAGAGCAAGATCAAAGTAAAACACAACGAATACTAGACAGATTCAGTTAATTACAAAAGGTCCAATACACCAAAGTGTAAGACATAAGGCAAAATGGCCGAGCGGTCTAAAGCGCTTGTTTTAGAACGTTAGGCTATTTAGACTTAGGTTGCGGGTTCGAATCCAGGCAGCGGCAGTGTGAACAATTTATAATTAATGGGAGTGGAGAATTGATCACATTGTAGTCGCTTGGATAAGAACGAAGTAACCGACTCCACCCACATCAAAAATGTAATTGTAAATATGTTTGTAATGGAATAAATAAAGATTAACAAATAATGATGTGGGTGGCCTCTGTGATTAGGCATGCGTCACAAAAACGGAGGTTAAACCCCCATTATTATTATTATTATAAGGCAAAATTTAGTGCGTAAGATAAAGACGATCAAATTAGCATTGTTTTGGTCTTAACATCATTAACCCCGACCGAATCCTTGTATCATTATACCACCTTTAACAACAGCAGACAAAGTTTACAGCAGTTGTTGTAACCATTAGTTGTCATCTACAAATATTAATTTAGTATTAAAATTTTAAAGCTCTAGGAAATCTACTTTTTCCTTCTTAAGCATTTTTTTTTTTATAAACTTTGTTTACATTTCGATTGTGCATAAATTTGTATCCTGTCGTCTAAAAATTATAGCTGTCTTCTGCGCGCGTGGAGCGTCTTGCTAAAAATTTCATTACAGATAAATAGGTTATTTGTATTCGTTTCTGCAGTGCAACTTGCTTACGTGAAGTGGGAAGAAGAGAATCACTTTTCTGCCTCATACTTGTTATTGTCCAATGACGCAAATATAAACTAGTTTAAACTATAAAAAAAAAATTGCTGACGCAACTATGATTGGTTTGGGGCAGAATAACTCACAAAAAAATGTGAAAACTTCTCTGTGTAAAATAAGTTTCAAAAATGATATTACAATACATAGTAGTAGATATTTCTAGGAGATTTATGCATGCTTGAGTAGGTTCAGTAGGTTCAGTTAGATTTCGAATTACATGTTGGTTTATTTTAATTTCTGAGAAGGTTATTATCCATTTGTCTCATTCAAAATAGCCACCTGTGAAGTTGTTCCAAAATTGTACTATGTCAGCTTCATGGATGGATGACATCTATGGATGCTGTGATGTCTTTTGTGATATTGAGAAATACAATATATATCTGAGAGTTATTTTTTCCATCATAATGTCATGTATTGCCTGCCTCTATATTTCTATTCTGATAATTTCATACATTTTTGTTTTGTTCTGAAAGATTTTTAATCTGTTTAATATTATGTAGATACAAAAAACGAGGTCAGGGATTATTTTGTAAATTATGACGAGATAACAATATTTTTATAATAAATAATTAACCTTAATTTTTTTTTATTAAATCTAATTATTTCTTGTATGCTACTATCATCCTGTGTGTTAAAGGGGTGAGAAATTTGTTATAATTGAAATAAAAACAGTATTGTCGACTTTAATTTTTTTGAAATGTTTTTCCAGCAATCATTACAAATTTCCTTTTCTGAGCCTTTGTGTAATAGGAGTCATTTTGTAAATTAACACTTACAGCCCTAATTATTCATTAACAGCTAATATTATTGCTTAGCCCACCCCCTTGCTCACCCCCTGCTTAGCCTGCCCGCTAAACACAAACTTTACTTCCGTTTCTAGGACAATTAGATCTATACCCCTTTGCTCGCCCCAGGAGTTTGAATTGTAAAATATTCTTTCTTACTAATACAATGTAATATAAGAAATCTGTACACTACTAGTTTTACATCATTATAATCATTGTTTTCAATTTTTCGTACAATGATAAAATTGTAATGTTACAGTTTACAATATTAGATAAAATATTTATTTAAGTTTCCAATTTTTGATTTATAAAGAAACGTTCCTTACATACTGCTTGTGAGAAGAATAATTAGAATTCTCTTTTGTAAATATTATAAACCACGTGAAGTTGAGAAAAAGAAAACCTTAGTAACATTGACATTTTAGCAAACATTAATCCATATTTGCCCAGAAAGTTATTTACATGGGGCTTCCATATACAAAGCATCATTCCCTTTTCACCACCTTAGTGTGGAGGTAGGGAGGTGAAAAATACTTTCGACTTAAATACGACCTATTTTCGTACCTACCGAATGTATCAAAAAATCTCTGTCCCTAAAAGATTTTTATTTTATTTTAAACTCACCATTTTATTAACATAGATATAGTGTTTTAAATTGAATAAAAACCTTTTTAGAGATACACCCTTTTATCAAAACACCAAAGTGTTTACCTCAGTTATCCAACCTCTACGTCCTTTTAAGATTCAAGAAAATTTTTCCGTCGGTATTACTTTCGGATATAATAGTACTAAATACACCCGGAATTGCCAATAAGTTTATTATCACGGTTTAATCAATTTTATAATGCTTTAATATTTTTTATTATTGTGGTATAACTACTTTGGGAAATCCCACTATAAATATAGATTCGATTTCCCTGTTAAAACATTTCGTATAAAGTTTAAAAAAAAATTAATTAAATTACTTAGAAAAATTATAATTTTTGTTTTTAATTAAAAGCATCAAAAGTTAATTAAGTAAATTACCAACTTAATAAATAAAAAAGAATTACTAAAAGACAAGGAGATGAAAATAAACCTGTAAAAGAAATAAAAAAACGGCGTAAATGAATATAAAGTATAGGTAATAATCATTTATAATATAAATTAAAATCTACCCAAGTCGTGGTGAATATGATGATTTGAGTTCAGATCAATAACTGTTTAGACACACTTTATCACAGACTTTATAATTAAGTTAACGGTATTAATTCATAAATTATATCTTATAATATTTTCCACATAGCTGATGATAAATAATTCTATTTTTTAAAAAGGGAGAAATTATCTTTGTTTAAGAACATTAAAATTGTAAATATCTTGGAAAAAAATACACTAAATAAAACCATGATCAGAAAATAAACTATACTCAAATTTATTTTCTTCAAATTTGCTTATATTAACTATTTTCATTTTACTAATAGTTACTGGGAAATATAAAATTTTACGTTTGCCGTTAAAATCTTAATGGTGCCTTTAATTACAATGCTTACACGCTAGAATTAATTGAAAATTCCAAAAAAAAATGGTCTCTTCAACTTTATCCTTGAAAGATATTTCTACTTATCAATACTAACGGAGAAGTTATAAAATTTGTGTTCCCCTCTCTTGAAGCTCCTTTCAAAAGTCGTGAGAGCAGAGTCTCATTCAAAGCCACCTTCTTTGTACATCCATTGTGTATGACTACCAGGCTATCTCCTACGTTTTTATCAAGTTTTTAAATGTGCAACATAGGTCAATTGGCTTTCTTGTAAACTGTTAGAGATAGAACAAAAGTATACATGTAAAAAATGTTACTTGTATAAAAATAAACAACTTTTCTTTTTGAAACATGTTTTTGTAAACATCACTGTTTACCCGTGAAGGTACAGATTAAACAAATTAATATCTGTTATGTGTATGTGACATGTATGTGTGGCTATCTTTCTTTACTTATATGAAGTAAAAAACAAACGACTGCGTCTATACATGGTATTTCATCAATTAACTCAGTCGATTATTTGTTTTCACTTGTTTAAAATGTGTTATGTCATTGTAGAAGCTCTAAACGTATCATACATACACTTTTGACTTTCAGAGTAAAAACAATAACTTTATATCAGAAAGTAAAAAAAAGAATTACAATATACAAATATTAATTTATATTAAAAATAATAAAAGAAGTACACACATATATATTATTATCTCTTTTCATCTCCTTATATTTTATAAGTTATATATATATGTTGAATGCATATTGACTTTCTGAGGTTGGATATGAATCTTGTTGCGGCTGTACACACAATTGATTAAACGAACCCCATTGTACCTCGTACCTCCTAGATGTTTCAACCCTTTCTCTCTTCTAATTCTAATATGTACATATAACACACATATACAAAACTACCCCTATTGTAAATAGTATTTATAACATGCATACCGTATCATATACATACACACCACTACTCTCAATATTTTATTGGGTATGTTTTACCTTCTCATTATTTTCTCATGAGTAGGTTAATAACATCGTAGCATTGAGCATCGTAGCATCCAAAAATTTATTATTTTGTCACCTGACTATGAATGTAAACAGAGCGATTTAGAAACATAGTTTGATAGTACAAAGATAACTTTGACAAAAATAAGTAATCTGGTCAAATTTAGTTATTATTATTTTTCTTTTATTATTAAACATGCTAGAACTTAGTTGTATTTCCTGGGCGTATAAACGTTTTTTGCTTTGCGAAAGAAAAACATTTCTTTACACACATGTATTTGATTAGTGTGATAATAAATTTTATGCTATTGCTTTTATTCAACTGTATGTTAACAGTGTGTCAATCATTCATATATGCAACTGTCATATTAATCAAGTGTCATCAATATACCACAGCGTATTCTATGAGATGGCATTTTATTGATTGTTTTATGTTAAACTTATTTGTTCAATGATGATACCTATGTAGATAAAAGTAACTATCATGACAATAAAATACTGTAATCACGCAGTTAATCCATATGAATTTTTATCATTACTTTTATATAGTAATTATAATAATACAACATGCCGTTAGAAGGATGCCGTTAAATGAGTGCACACGTAAATATTTACAAATGTAAGCATTTATACGGAACTTCAGCTGATCTTGTGGTCGAAAATTATGCATTCGGTTAAATCTTTATTGGTGACATCTTTAAAGGTATTATTTAAATCCTTACCGTTTATAAAAATGTTAACATTTGTAAATTTCTTAATCATTGATGATATTTTCATGATTATTTTGAGCTGTATTTAATATCGGCATTATCTAGTAAAGTTGGCGGATTTATCATTGAAATATGATAGCTTGAAAAATTCTTATGGGATTTTAGTCCTTTGATAAATAGATTGAAGTGAAAACAAACTATTTATTTTACAACTAACTATTAATCTATCTCTTTCTACATAATAATACATACCACCTTATCGTAGTCATTACTGCTGCACCTCTTACCGCCTAACTAAACCCTTTTTACTACTACATGTATGAGTGTGTCTGTGTCTGCATGTGTCTGCATGTGTTGGTTTAGTACTGTGTATAATAGAACTTGAATATTATATTGTTAATATAATATATATAACGTTTATTGAATATTACGCTCACGCATTCAGGGACGGAACCATAGTTTTACTTAGAGGAGGTTCCGAAAACTTTCTAAATTTGAAAGTCTTCAAAATGATCTAGAAAACATCAATCTTCTTTTGTTTGAATTTTGATCATAAAATTTACGTCAATATGGTAGTAATGTATTTTTAATATAGAGGCAATATTTTTTAATCGATAATAATCTTTATATTTTAAAGATAGTTTTACACTGTTGTTTATAGATGTATGGGAATGTTATCAAATGAAATATTTGATCATTTTGTTAAATTTTTCTAAAAAGAATTTTAAGTTGTCGAGAAATTTTGACGAAAATACATTAAATGAGAGCTTGGTTAATTAAAAGCATATTCTTTGCGCCTCAGTTTAAGTAGTTCACCTAAAATTGTTGCAATTTTGTTGGATCCTTTATCATATGGGAAGATCTGGATAACAAAACCGCCTGGAACTCAAGAATTACGTTCATAACTACCCTTTTTACGTTAATGATTGAATATATTCTAATGGTAAAATAGTTAGTCGATGAAATATGCATCTAACCCCTTTTTTGCTTTTCAATAAACACGCCACGCCACTGATTCTTATATCTATATATCGTTGTATTATATGCTATTATATTAATATCTATTATTATTAATAATCCATTTTAGTGACAACTTTATTAATTTATAGCGATATTTAATTATTTCAAGTATTTTGTATTTAGTGTGTAGTTAACGTATACCGTAAAGGACAAATTGCAATTTAATGAAAATTTTTGAGAAAATATTCATTAAATATGATTTATTGTATGTAATTATATTATTATTGGATAGTTTTTTATGGATGTTTAGTGAATTGAAACAAGAGTGGGTAGGATGTATGGGCAGACAAAAGTGTTTTAGATAATATATTGTAGTAAGTAATTGTCTGTAATTTCTCGCTGTTTGAATTTATTGACACTGTTTTAATGAAAAAGCTTGATTGGTAAAACGAACATTTAATATGGTTGCTGGGAAATAGAAGTTATGTAAGTACAGGGTGGAAATTAAGGGTGTATGCGAGTTAGTGTCACTACCGCTGAGCGAGCACTTCAGCTGAACAGCTAGTGATTTAAAATTGTGATAACTGTTTACTGTTGCCTGAGTAATTTACTAAGTATTTGAGTATTTATTTTGCTTTATAAATCGATCTGTTTATCACATTTTAAACAATATGATTAGATTTTCGGAATTCTTTAAACAAAAGTTATGTCACATGAGTCAGAAGTCTAGCCGACATTGATAACCTTTCCAATAAGCTGGATAAAAAATAGCCTATTTCACTATTTCACCTATTTTATTTGAAACAAACTGTAAATATTAATATAATAAATAGTCTATATTATTTAGAAGGCATGGATGTATATGATATTCTGCATTCTTTAATATAATATGCAAAAACTATACTGTTCATAGGAATGTTCAGGACATGAAGAGGAGCTTATTATAATATATAGCGTTTATGCGTTTATTAAAAAGAAATAGAATATTATTATGTATTGTACAAATAATAATAGGTACTATTTAATTGGGTCTACTGGGTCTACAAAGTTATTTTGTTTGATCTTACATAGAATAAACATGATCTATAGAAGATAATAGAAATGTAAAATTATGACCTGTGTAAAGACCGGAGTTTCATTGTCTTAGGAAACATATGAAGTTAGTCTAAAAACTTTTTAGTTGGAACCAACGTCCACAATTTTGACGCCCTTGTGATCCGAACCTTAACCCAATCCACTTCAAGGCCTCTTAATTATTTGAGTCAAAGAGATTATTTACAGTATAAAAGTAAACAATATTTATTTTCGCTATATTACGATTTTAGATTTTCGTTATTTAATTAAAAATTCGTTATTCTTTGCCTTCGAAGGAAAACAAATTTGAAAGGAGTATGGAGCGCTTAATATTAGAAATACGCAGAGCCGAGATATGTCGCTGCTGCGGAATTATGAATGAAACAAAAGCTAAAGATGTGGTGATAAGTGTCAAGCGATTTAAGTACTTCATTGACACCGTATAATTGTTCGAGTAGAAAAGGTTGTCTAAATAAAAGACGGCTTAATGGCCTTCTATCCATTGCTGAAAGTTGCTGGACAAGACAAGTACACGATAAACACAAATAGTGTATTCTAAGGATGGATGACATTCTGATATAATAATAATAATAATAATAATTATTTTATTTTCCTATTTTTAATTTTTTAGTTTTTTATTAACTTCAATGAGATTATATTTTAAATACATTATATATTATATATTTCACGAAATTAAAATGTATGTTTCATTGTACAAAAAATTATTTAAATATAATATGATAAATTAAAATTAAAATTTAATGAGAAAAAAAAATTATTTTATTATTAATATAGTATTTTACCAATAAAAATGTCATGCTTATTCACAAAATTTTTTTGTTATAATTATAATATTTATATAATAATTATATTAATATAATATGTAGTTTTCAAAATATAATAGCTTTTTGTATTCGTACTGTAAATTTGGTTGTTTTTAATCATGCAGGATAAATACTCTTTTCTTCTAGGGGACAAATAGCTAAACTACTCTAGTGAGTCATTTACTTATGGTTCGAAAATGATGATGTACTTTAGCATTAGCGTCGTAATTAGTTATTTACCTTTCCAGTTACGATATTTCCGAGCTCTTTAATGCTTCAAAAATTGTATATTTAATCATTTGCTAAAAAAAAAAAAAACATAACGAGTAATCTTTGTATTTATTGTTAGATAATATTTATTATACTGCAATAAAAAAAAGAGTTGGTATAGTTAGTTCATTGTGTTGTGCTGGTAAAACTCTAATCATAATAACATTTAATTAAATACATTTTTTTAGCTCCGGCTAAAAGTATTATACTTTGTGTGATTTATTATTATTATTTTTATTTAATAAATTATTATTATTATTATTATTTAAGTTGCCAAAAAAATTTACTCCTTTTTGGCTGCTTACAGGTTGTTACTCTATTTTATTGGGTATACCTAAGTGGGATATACACAGCTTGATGATAGAATCGAGATTGAGTCTGCACTCAGCTTTAGTGTTCTAGCTCTTGCCCAAGCCGCAACAAATCTATTTAACCAAACCTTCTTTTTTATTAGTTTTTTCCCTTGACAAGCTTAAAAATCAAATTTTGGTATACTAGCCTTTGTTCAAGCCTTAGTCAAGTTTAATCAACAGTTTAATAGGCTTTTGAATCAAGTCTTTTTTAGCCTTTGAAAATTCGAACCAAAACTAATGCATTAACTTTGTTGTTAATTCTCATTGATTTCTACCACCATATTAAATTTCGCTTGAATGGAATACCTGAAACAAAATGAGTTTATCATATCAAATCTTCTAATATATCATACAATGAATATGATGACATAGAATCTCCACATACTATTCATAGACTTAAAAGAAGTTTTATATATCGATTTATATCGATAATATCAATAGATCCAAGAAGAAGAACTACAAGACTCAAAAAGTTGTGAAATTTAATAATGTTTTAGAAATGTTTCATCATGTATGTTGACATAATATTGACGCTAACCGCGGTTAACAAAGAACTTAAAAGAGATTCGACAGAACGGTTACTTGGAAGACATACGGAACTTAGAAATAAATGACATTCTGCAAAATATTGTTCATTACATCAAAGCACGCAGAAGAAGACGGTGGAAAAGAGGAAATAAAAAATGCTATGAATGGAAAATATCAAAGATGATTTTCGAATTATGAAAGTTATAGGATGGTATTCTAAATCAAAGAACTGGATACAATATAGGTACAGGAAGGTATGCTCAATACCTAGTATTGAATAGTTAGTATAATATCTACCATAAAAACGACCAGTTCAACTAAGCCAGTGTAGAGTAATACGCATAACTTACTACATACTAACTTAACACATACTGGTTAGCAGTAGATTGATATTCGACTATTCAAAGCTTATACTCAAGGTAAAATTTACACTATTTGTACACGAATAAATATATTATTAGTACACTGCGATTAAAGTTATCCAAGCATATTATGTATAACAATGTGTTATATATTATTATATATATGTTATAGAGAATTGGCCTAAACTTAGATGATAATTTTTATTATATTTTATTTTTTTGCTCTACAATTTTTTTTTAATAAAAAAAAATATACTCGCACGCGTGTTAATATAATACACATTAAACAGCAAACAATAATATATATGTAGGTATATAATAATAAAAAAGGCATAGAATATACGTACCTACTACAGTAAAAAAATACCATTTATATTAAAAAAACAAAGTAAAACCAAATTCTAATTAAATTCTAGTAGGTAACATTATATTATCTATAAGTGCACCTACATAGACATAAGCTATACATACTCATGATGTATAATCATAAACGTAAGCGTAATAGTCAAAATACCTTTTGTAAATGTACCTAAATATTGTCTGATTCTTAAGTTATCATCCTTTTTATAAGCTTTCATCTAACTTCAACTACAGAGTCCATTTTTTGGTGATCTGTCTGTCCGTCTGTGGACATGATAACACAAAAACGAAAAGAGATATCAAGTTGAAATTTTTATAACTATCTCAGGCCGTAAAAAGTCAGGCTGAGTTCGTAAATGAGCAACATAGGTCTATTAAGCCTTAATCCGTAGGACCCATTTGTTAAACCTTTAGAGATTGAAAGTTATAATGTAAAAAATATTCCTTATAAAAAAATAAACAACTTTCGTTACAAATATTTTTTCGTAAATGTCATTGTTTACCTGTGGGTGGACACCAAAATTATAAAAGATAGAGAGTTGAAAATTTCTTCAACTTATAATCTTGTGAAAATACTCAAAAAACGAAAAGAAAATCTAGCGATGGTGACAGAAAGGCAACCATAGTTGTGTTGATTTTTTAAACTCTTCTAATTTATAAAAAAGTAATACAAGCATTGATATTTAATACTTTCTAAACAAGATATTTCAGCAATTAACTCAGTCAATTGTTTGTTCTAGTTTTTTTTATTATATTTTCCTTGTTTAAAGTAGAGTTTTGAAATGTTTACCCAGTTTGGATAACATGCAACGGCTGTAACGACATTGAAGCGACTAATGATTATTGTCGTTTTAACCGATAGTCTCTACAAGCGATATGTACATATTAAAATAAGAGTAACTGTATGTGTTCCTCTGTACAAAGTATGTAGACTTTCTGGTTATTTTGGCGGATTATTTTGAAACACAATTAGTCGCTATGAGGTCCTAAATAAAGTTTATTCATGCTAAGGCGTAAAGTAACATTATGCTGTTGTTTTACTAAGCTCCGAACCAAAAAGGGTGGTGTTATAAATTTGACCGCTCTGTTTGTGTATCTGTCTGGCATCGTAACTTCTAAACGGATGAACCGATATTGATTTCATTTTATTTTTGAAAGGTTGTTTAATGGAGAGTATTCTGAGCTATGTTTTGAGAAAATAGCATTCGTTTGGAGAAAGCTACAAGGAAAAAACTGCATTTGTCGGGACTTTTTTATTTTTTAAATTTTGTTTTCACTTGTTTAACTGAAAAAGTATGTATGCATACATTCAACAGTAATATATTTACATTCGTTGATCGTTATAGCCGATATGTCGGCTTAGTATTTCAGTGAATATGTCGTTGTTTCCTATGCTAATAAATTAGTACATGGTATTTATATAGGGATTCGGCGGGGACCTTTAAATATCGTTGTTATAACCTGTACGTCGTTAAATATTATCAATTGTATGCCAATTTATGATGAAAGAATCTATCGTGCTATAAAAGAGTTGGATGTATGTAAAAACATTGAAAAATCAAATTTTAATATTGAATGAAAATTTCCATTTTCAGGTATAAACATTATTAAATAAAATAATAATAATATATGAAATTTTCCATTTTTTAATAATGTAATCTGTTTTTTATTGCGTATTTAATAATATTCCTCTTTTTTTCATTTTTGTTGTTATTTAATAACGTTACGAAACGGTCGAATAAACGTTTTATTAATTCTGTGAGTAGTGAATAGTAGTATATAGTAGTACTATACTATTCTGACATACGGGACAGTATACGTTTTGAATACTCTCTCTTCTGGCTCTGGTTGTGTTGCTTAGTGTATACCACTATTATTCTGTTTTATAACCACTATTTTTCTGTTGTGCTTATGTTTGTACAATAAAATTTAGAAAACTCTATACAATCGCAAATAATTTGTAATCTGTCATAGATTTCCATAAAAGGAGATTCCTAAAATAAACAAAAAATTCGCTTAGAAGAAATTTGAAATTACTTTTATGTAAATAAAGATGATGCATTTAATAAAAGCATAAAATGTCAGAATGTTTACGCTAAAGATGAAATTTTACACTGGTATTTGGATGTTTTCCGTACAATTTGAAATAGAGGAAACCTCAAAAAAAAACTATCCAACGTTAGTGGCTCAGTTGGTTAAAAAATAATTAATTCTGTACGTGGCATGCCAACCCACTACTGGTTCAATTCCTGCTGTCACAAGAAAAAGAAGTTAATATTTATGTTGAGCTGGTTTAATGCAAGTTTACATAAAGAAGATGCACTCAGCCTCTCACAATTATTAGGCCTAAATACTCAGCGGAAACGGCTGGAAAACACATTAAATAACACAATAGGTCTTATGCCTCTGAATCAGCAATAACTCTGTCGAACTAGTACTTCAACCTACTTGCCTAACACTTAAAAAAAAGATCGCATGGAGTAAAATTGTATGAGATGTTCTTATATTTTGGAAAAGCACTATTTTTTGGAACCTTCCCTTATCGCAAGATATTTGTTTGCTGATTGGGAGTTAAGACCAAAAAAGCTGCAACAGACATCAAAAACCGACATCTAGATAACCTAGGAATCTAAAAGTTTTTCAATCGATTTGGGTGTCCATGAATTTTGAGAAAATGCAAAAATCTTTTTATAACTGTCAATTTGTATTTTTGTCAAAGTTTTGAAAGTTATTAGACATGTGTCTTTTACCTCAGTGATGCAGTTTAGAGTAATGAAGTATAGGCATGTTATTAACTAACCATATCGTGAAACACGACATAAAATGATAAAAATCATGAAATTTGGAGTATTTGCATAGAAAATTGCAAATGACAACCTGTTGAGTTGAATAGGTAACAAAACAATATATAGCGAGTTTTTTCACGTCCAGTTTTCATTTTGATTAAAATTATACAGTTTTAATATTTAGAAGTCGTTTTTTCTGGGCATGTGTGTACCGATATGATTCGTGTGTTACCATATGAAGGTTTGCTTTAACAATACCTTCACTGTGTATACTTGTGTGTAGGGTAAAATGTTATAATATAGAATCTGAAGAGAAAAGGGGTTGTTTTGTGTGTGTTGGTTATGTGCCATACTTATACACATCATGCACCATGTGACTGGGCTATGTGTGTGTGTGTGTATACTGTATAGGAACGTTTGGAACAATAATAAATGAAGGGAAATAATATTATGTGTGACGGACAGACACACAGACTGACAGACAACAAGAGAGAGGGGTATGTTTTGTATATATATATATAGTGAGTTAACTGTGTAAAAGATATGGGGAACAACATATTATTAAATAGAATGAGGAATTCAGAAATTAAAGAAAAAAATGAAATTTATTATTTTAATTAAAACACCTTTTTAAATTGGAAGAAAAATATAAATATAAATGAAAACTGTATAATAGAAAATTGTGTTTACGTTTATTTTTGTATATATGTGATTGTTTGTTGATGTTTTGTTTTTATTTTTGTTTGACGTCATTAAACTTTTTAGGAAAATTTTATGGTTGTTTAAAAATTAATTAATATTTTACGGCTAATATAATTTAAATAAAAAGTAGAATACGTAAAGTGTACTGTAAATGGATTTAATTACAGAATATTTTTGATAATTATGTTTTTATATCTGACATCTTCAATTAGAAATGCGAGCCCACCTTTGATGGAGTTACCATCAAAGTATTTTCAAAATAAAATATTTAATTATATACTTTTGAATTTTGAATAGTAGATTTTTATATTATAATAAAAGCTTCCATATTTTTTCTTGTAATCTGTAAATATATGTCAGCTCCATTTAGTCTTAAAGTTGTGTCTATTAATTAAGAGCAAGACCAGCTTTAAAATTTCCAAATGGTAATTGTCACGTTTTCAATACATTTTTATTTGTTGCCTCTTATTCAGTTCTTTAGAAAACTATCCACACGCGTTCATTAAATGATACAATTTATTAATAGACACGTGCTTGCTTATAAGTAATAATAAGATATATAGTTTGCATATCTTTTATACAGGTTGTTCGTAAAAATTATGTCAATTTAAGAGATTCGCCGCTTTAGTTTATCAAATTGGAAACCATAAAGGCTTTTAAACTTTTTTTAATGTTTTGATGTATACTTAATTCCAAAAAAACTGCTACAGTTAAAACATTCTAAGCGTACTCATCATATGTTATGTTATAATAGTAACACTTAGAATGTTTTAAAACGAGCATTTTTTTTGACATAGAGTATATATTGTCAACCGTACATTTTTCAGAAATTAAATACCCCAAAGGACCCCGGACCACTGTTGATGAAGAATGGCTTTCGGTTAAATGTATGCGGAATTTGGAAAAATATTATTCTTGTCATTCTGAACAACAATCTCAATCGGTACAGTTCCCAACCAATGTGCCATTTTCGAGATATTCCATGTCAAAGTTCCGATTATCATTGAATTTCAAGAGGTGCTATATCATATACAATCGCATAATTTACGCTTGAAACGATGACAGGAATGAATTGGTTTCCGCCAAAGTTATAGATGAGGTTACCTATCCAACATTCTTAGAGTTAAAACATTAAGCGATACTCTGAGAATGTTGAGTAACTTCATCTGTAACTTTGGTAGAAAGCAATTCATTCGTGTCATCTCTTGAAATTCAATAAAAATCGGAAAATTGCAATATCTCGACAACGGCACTTTGACGAGATTTGTGCCCATTAAGCCAATTCTGGCGACATTTACTGAAAGCCATTCTCCATATACAATGGCAAAATTTCTTCTCCTTGTTTTACATGCCTGATCAAACCCAAAACTAAGCGTTCAATGGTCAACCTTATTAGCTCAGTTGGTTTAAATTTTCGTAGTCGGTATGCCTAGGGTCCTGGTTCGATTCCTGCCGTCATATCAAAAATTAATTTAATTCATAGTTTAAATGGGCTGGTGTGGTGCATGGTATATGCATGATAGAAGTGCACACATCCTCTGAAAATAATTTAGAAGAGGATAAATGAAATTATTAGCGGAAATGGTGATTAAACACATATATGGTAACACACAATGTACTGTATAGTCTAAGTCTGTCCTGCGTTAATAAAACGCAACCTAAACTAAGCTTTCAATGTCAAGGCCAAAATAGAGGAAATTAATCAAGAAAAACAAATATGACATAGATAGGTAGGTACTTAAATGCGTATTTTCACAAATACGTGTGTACAGTCTCGTTTTCATTAGAAATAGGGTGTATTAAAAAACACATTTTAAAGTTAGTATTCAGAGCAGTTCCAAGAAAAAACTGTGAATTTTAAGCTTCCTTTGGATCTTCTAAAAAAATGTATGTATGCTGTCTTATTAAAAATTGTTTAGTTATTTAAATAACTTGAATGAATTATACCGGAATTTTATCACATATACACAAAAAAAAAACACATTAATTTTAATAAGTATTACAGGAAATAATTATTTTTTGTTTGTAAATATTAATTTCAGATAATTTAAATGATATTCCATTTGTAATAGTAATTTTTAATGTGTGCTAAACTAACTTTTTTTTATATTATGCATTTCTTTATCTTAATCACACGCGGGGAGAAATTATTTTTTTTAATTTTAATTTTAATTCATATTTAAATGAAGTTTTACATATATTTTTAAATAGTTAAAATTTACGCCATTTTGTGGATTGGTGGATTTTAATTAAGGGTAATGAATGTTTCTGAGCCCATGTAGGTCCTATCAATTGCGCACGGCATGTGTGTTGATTTATTTAAGTGATTGTATGAACAAAATTTAAAAAAGGTATTCATAAATTCCCCAAGAGCCCATTTCCGGTTGTCCGTCTGTCTGTGGACATGGTGTCTCGAAAACGAAAACAGCGATTTTTTTATAGCGTAGGACAAAAGGAACTGAAAATGAGAGGTTGATTTCCTAAATGTGCAACATAGGTCAATTTGGTCGTAAACCGTTAGAGGTAGAAAAAAAATGTTGAAATGTAAAAAGGTTTATTTGAACCTTTTTGTAAACAACACTGTTTACCCATGTGGGCGCAAATTAGGTTAGAACAAATATAGTATGTATACATGTATTGTATTGTATCAAGTATATATGTGCGTTGTGTACACATGTATTTGTTTGTTTATTATTACTTACTGTATACTGAGAAACTGAGAAGAAGATGCTCTTATTACTTTGTGTGTAAGAGAAAAGCTTAGAGAAGTTTACAAAAACTTTAATTGATTGCTTTTCATAAGACAAGACTGATATTTAGCACTAATTATGAGTCAAGAATATTTCTACAGTGGTTTTCCCCTAATTTTTAGTGTCATATCTTGCATCAAGTCTCGATATCATGACGCCAATAACATATTCTTTCGATTCTTAATTAACTAGTATCACTTTGAAATAAGTTCGTGGTGTTATAGTTTTGGTGAATCTACGTATTACCCTAGCTTCGAATCCACTTATTCTATTGTATATGACAGATTTGATCATCAGCTTTTCGAAAATCGAGAGAATATTCTTGGCATCGCTGAGACCTATTAATATGCTTCTGAAATCTATGAAAAGACTTATAAAAGAGAAAATCATTATTCCCTTCTATTTAAAATTGAATAGTAATCATTTATTTAAGTTTTATCAAAAAAGAGGATATATTTTCATAAAATAATTGAAATAAATAATTTTATTTTAATTATTTACTTTTTTATGCACATATTTATATAAATCAAACCAATTTTACAGCGTACGAAATTTTGTGATTGTAATTTCCTAGTATTAAATTAAATTTATAATACATATTCCGGTTAATATTAAATGGAAAAGTTGAAAAAAAAATTTAATTATAAACAATTTTTATAATAATAACATCATATTATGAAATTTGAGAGTGTTTTTTACTACAATATATGAGAGATCGTAGTTGCATTCCTAAATTAGTTATATCACTGTCGCCATAATGGAGTGGTCGGCTTTACAGCGCGAAATTGATATTATTATATGTTAATAAAATATTATAGTGCAAAAAATTTTTTTGTAAAAAAAATTATATTGCCGGCTTAACAAGTTTTTTTGACAAATGAAAGGGATGTTTATAAAGAAGATTAATCGAAATTCAAAAATCGAGAGCCACGCAATAGTAAAATTATTTTTATTTTAGTCCAATATTTAACCATCTGCAATCTCATTTTAAGGTATAACAGAACCTTCTATGAATAAGAAAACCTTGTAAAAAGAGCTGATTAAGTGGTCAAATTAATCATTATAATTTTGATTCGAACACGTTTTCACTGTTGAGTATGATTTCAACTAAGGTTCGAACCATCTAATAAAACTTCGGATTGGTGAATTAGATTGGTTGAAGTTAGGGGAAAAATTGACAAACCAATGCTTGGCTCAATAGATTAACGTAAAGTTAGTGCATTGGTTTTTACGCGAACACTTAATTCAGCCTTGAGCAAAAATTGGCAATTCTGGATTCATTAGATCTGATTGAAGCTCGAGTAAATGCGAGCTAAACCTCAATATTATCCTCAAATTTCCCCTTTCCTACTTTGAGTCTCTTATTTATTTGCAAATAAATTAAGAAATTCGTAAATTGAAAATGCTTTAATGAACATGCTCGTAAAGAGGTGAAAGCGCCATGAGATTTGTAGACAATTATTATTAAAATAATTGCACTCGGCTGAAATACATTTGGTTTAACAAAGCTATCTATTTATTCTACTTGCGAATTACTGCTATATTTACTACTAATTGTACTAACGAATAATAACCACACATTGTGTTAACGAATACAACTCTAATATTTAGGAAAGTATTTTACCTACGGACCCTTTTTTTGAAAAATATGTTGATTATATCATTTGACTAAATGTTATAGACGTTGCCATGTTTGAATTGAACATCAAAAACCATATGGAGCACTTAAGTTGATGAATTGGAGGGTCATTATATAATAATAAAATAATATCATTGTCAACCATCTCTCTGTATTCTCACTCACTGACAAAAATAATAACAAAAATGATGTGTACTATACCACGTGTTACGTGTAGACGGGGTATAATAACATTTGTTGTATATTACATTTGTTGTTCCCCCTTAATTTTAATTTGTATATTGGTTGTTGTTCATATCTGTCTACAAATACATTAAAAATTTTACCTTTACGTTTCCTCTCATAGTATGCAAGTTAATTTCTAATTCTTTGATAGTATTCCGGTATTTAAAAAATTCAGATCAATGATTTGAATATTACCGTCGCCTAATGAATATCGGGGCTGTACACAAACTATGTTAGTAATTTGCTATTTTGGCATATGCGTCATTTATGTTAACTGCTCTTGCATTTCTTCAATTTTTATTACTGAACTTATTTGTACTGCTGTTTCACAAATTTGAAAAAAACATTTTTCTATGTTTTTTTTTTATAGTTCAATTATTCAAAATCCCTGAAGGAGATTTTTCTTTGGAAAGTTATTTGCCTCGAGTCGAATGAACAGGAACCATTAAGATTTTGTTCCCTCAGAGTTAAATATGATATATTAAAATAAACGTCAAATGTCTGTATTTTTTTGCATTCCACATGTTGAAAGACTATTGTTATTACCTATCAAGATTAATATCACGTAATAATTATCCTAAATTTTCAATATCTAGATAAAACAAGTGAAAACAAACAATTGACTGAGTTAATTGTTGAAATACCATGTATAGACAGTGTTGATAACTCTATCACATTACACATACATATATGTCACATGTATATAACTGATATTCCCATATAATACATACTATACAGTTTGCGCATAATTTGCGTTCTCACGGGTAAACAGTGATGTTTACGAAAACATGATTCAAACAAAAATTGTCATTTTTTTTATAAGGAACATTTTTTATATTTAAAGTTTTGTTCTGTCTCCAACGGTTTACAAGATGGGTCCTACGGATCCCAAGACCCAATAGGGAATATTCATGAAATTTAAATTTGGTTCAAATATTTTTCTTTCGTAACTTTAATGATTGGACATTTCAACTAAACCATTATTTTAGTAATTAATATCTTTTTAATTACTTAAAATTAAATAATAAAAGTACAAATTCAGTGAGGGCATTTAAAAATTTCTAAAACGGGAATTCAAATTTTTATACGGACGTGACATCAAAGTATGGGCTTGTCAAATTTGTTGACATACTGTGTGATATTAATTACTTACATTTTATATGGTATTTAATCAAATTATACTATTCTACGGCTTTTTATTAGAAAACTTAATAATAACGAGTGTAAATTCTGTGTTGTAAATTCATTTTTTTAAAGTGTAAATTATACATTGAACTGTCACCAATTGATAGATCGCGTACTTATACGTCATCAACTGAGAGCACCAAAAAACTGCGTTTAAATATCTCAAAATTATAATGTATTTTAAATATTCTTTTACACTTAATTAACGCATTTTTAAGCAGTATTTATATTTTTTACTTTGTTATTACGGTGTAAATAATGAATTAAAAATATAAAAAAAATACATGAATATTCCCTATTGACCTATGTTGCTCATTTACGATCTCGACCTCACATTTTTTAACCCTCAGCACGCTATAAAAATTTCAGCTTGATAGATCTTTTCGTTTTTTTAGAAATCGTGATGACAGACGGACAGACTACAGACGACAGACAATCGGAAATGGATAAATTAGGTGATTTTATGAACAGCTGTACCAAAATTTTGTTTATAGTATCAATATTTTTAAGCGTTACAAAATTGGGACTAAACTTAGTATACCTTGGTATATACGTGGTATAACAACATTGTTATTATTTTGCTATCTATGGTATTTTAGAAGGCAATACGTAGATATTTTAAAGGGCGATAACTTAATAAAATATGTTAGGTAGGAGGACACTCTCCCTGAGCGTAAAATTTTGTGCACAACTAATTTTGTTTACCAAGGACAGTTTTACCATTTCCCTATCAGCAGGAAAATGATAAGACAGTTTGCTTAGATCAGTTTATCTACCTTCTGTATTTGCACATTCCTTATTAAAATTATATCCGTTTCCATCTTTCGGTAAGTATGGTGTTCCCGAGTGTTACATGGTATTAAGGTTATGAGAGATTCCTTATTCACGAGTTTTTTTTTGACATTGCTAGTGTATCAACTTTTTTTGGGACGACTAGAAATGACGTATCAATTTATATTTGTCATGTATATTGCACTACCGACGGCTATCAAGATAGAATCACTGGACTATGATTTATTATAGAAAGAAAATTTCATTGTAATAGTATCCAACTTAGCTAAGGTAATATTTATCTAAGACTTTTAATTATAAAGTTCATAAAATCTATCATAACAAGTTTTAAATATTCTATTAAAGTGGTAATAAGAATAAATTTTTCCATAATAAGAAAAAGCACAACATACACTTATTACACAAACTCATACACCCACATTCCACGTCTCAAATGTTTCAAATAAATACGCCCTACCTCAAACTACGTTCATATCCACCACCAAGTACAACACACGTCAGAGATTTAATTTATATTACTGAGAAGAGAATTATAATATTCAAATGTTTACCTTTCATTAGAAAACTTTCATTCCTTTTTATATAACAGAGTATATATATATATATATATATATATCCTCATTAAAATGAATTAATTCATAAATATCCCAATATCTAATTAACGTATTCTATATATGTATCTACTCTTTACTAACTAATAAACGAGACTGTGTTGTTAAACAGTTCAGCCTGTCTGTCTTTCAGATTACTCGTAAGAATGTTGTACCTCTGTATATAGACCACACGCCTGACTTCGAAAATCGATATTGAGTTTTCACCAAAATAAAATCTCTGTTCTAGAAGTGTAAGTATCAATTTTATATCACAAAAATATATTTACGTATCTGTATCTGCCGTCAATAAAAGATATAATATAGAAATATGATTCAAAATTTTATGTTTCAAGCTGTTCATATAATATATGATTTGGGCCACATTTTACGTGGACAATCGTGGCTTTTTCTTCACTCCTCTCCCAAGAGTCGGAGAAGAAAACGTTAGGCCCAAAACTCATTTACCAAAACTTTGTAAATGATATTTAAAGAAAAAATGTCTAGAAATCTCGGAGTCAAATATTTAAAATTTGTCTTGTGTGAATGGATAACATCAATCAACACAACACAGTTTTAACAAGTGAAAACAAACAATTGACTGAGTTAAATGTTGAAATACCATTCATAGACAGTGTTGATTACTCTATCGTATTACACATACATACATGTCACACATACGTAACTGATATCCCCATATAATTAATACTATGCAATTTACGCATAATTTGCGCCCTCACGGGTAAACAGTGATGTTTACGACAAAAGTTCTTTATTTAGAAAGATTTTTTACACTTAAATTTTTGTTCTAGCTCTAACGGTTTACAAGATGAGTCCTACGGACCCAAGACTCAATTGACCTATGTTGCTCATTTGCGAACTCGACCTCACTTTTTACGTCCTGAGTACGCTGTAAAAATTTCAGCTTGATATTTTTTTTCGTTTTTGAGTTATTGAGTTGACAGATGGACGGACGGACAACCGGAAATGGACTTATAAGGTGATTTTATGAACATCTATGCCAAAATTTTGTTCATAGCATCAATATTTTTTAGCGTTACAAACTCGGGACTAAACTTAGTATACCTTGCATATTACAAATATGCATGGTATAAAAATTTACAATAATGCAATAACCTAGTTTAGCCTGTTGCAATCTTTCCGTAAAGAGCCATTACATAGTCTACTTCAAGAGTATTCTTTCGGGCGTTTTTTTTTAACTCCGATATTCGTCCGATGTAACGGGTGTCTCCTATCTGTGTTCAAATCCGCGTTTTCTATCAGTGGGGGTTCCTTACCTAAGGTGGCAATTGTGGTCACATAACCTCTAGGTGCAAAAGATCAGATTGTGTCACTTTCGTTTAAAATCATTTATTATATGAACTATATATGAACCAATGTTTAGAGGCCTTGTCCCTACAACAGTCATTTACAAATTCTACTTGTTTTTTCATTTTATTTAGATATAAGAATCTTGTTAACGTATAATATTATTATTATCGTCGTCGTTAAATTAAATCTTCTTTCCACAAAATAAGGTTTAAAATGCATCATATTTTCCAATATCTACTGACAGAGTAGTTTGTATACAGAGGTTGTGAAGCATTCATACCACATTTTTAACGCTACCGTTGTGATACTATGCCATGCCGCGTTCATCATCATAAGAGATGAAATGAAAAGGTGAATGATGAAATATGTTCATAGAAGGTGCATGTACTGGAGGTTTGTTAAGGGCTGTTGGAATGATGGCTATGGTGTTACGGTTGGTTTTGTGATGAGTAACGATAAGAAATAAAACGAAATAACTCATACCATTAAAATTTTCTGGATATATACATACACATATACGTACACACATACATACCTACATAGATACATACATATACTGTTTTACCTTATCTTTGCTATATCTACTAATTAGTAACAATCTTCATATAGTCTTCCAAGATTAAAATTAGAAACATAGTACATACATATGTATGATATACTGTGATACTCTTTGTACCAATTACAATTTCCTTGTTGTTTAAATTAGGTTTTTTAAGGAAAGGTAAACTTTGCAGAACATTTATAAGGATTGTTGCAATGCTTGGAGAAGGATCATAAACCTTCCATATTTGCTTTAATTTTGTATATGGCAAGGGATAATGGTTGTGTTAAATCATAGTTTTCTAGATATTTGAAAAAAAAACAAGTACTTCGTTTTAAAAAAAAAGATGACTATGGGGACGATGAAGATTTTAAACAGATACAACAAGGGAAATTGAAGATCCGTTCAAAATGTTCACTATTTAATGAGCAATTATAAAGATCTTAAAAAGATCGTAACCATAGTTCAGAAGGAAAACTTTTAACTAACTCAAGGTATAGAAATCGGAATTTTATTTATTCTGACGTATAACTACATAATAAAAACAATAATGGAGTTTAATCTCCGCTTTTTAGACATCCATCTATAACACAGGCCACCCACATACTTATGTTTAAATATTTATTTATTTTAAACAACATTCGAATGTACTATTAAATTTCTTATGTGAGTGGAGTCGGTTACTTCGTTCTTGTCCAAGCGACGAAAGTATGGTCAATTTCCCGCCCTAGGAATTATAGTTGATTAAACTGCCGCTGCCTGTATTCAAACCCGCAAATTCCCAGGTAGTAGTTGGTTAAAGGCAATTACACATTTCCTTACTCGACCACTAAGCCGTTTTATGAACATTATTTCGAAATAAGATACGCACTATTGGACAAAACAATGAATTTTAAAGCTGAATTTTGCCCTTATTTCGATATGTAGCTTTGTTTCTTGGCTTTTACACAGGAAATGTGGAAATGTATTGTTTCAAATATGATAGTGATATGGCTAACTTTCTATCGTGTATAACGCCCGAAGATAAACGAACGTTAAAAATTAGAAGTGTAAACGCAGTGGGATGCTAAGACGAATATTTTCTACTTCGCGCAGCACCTTATTCAAAGAATAAAAAATATTAAAAATTTCTGAAAAGATTTCGAACTAAGTGTATACTTTGCTCTCCTGAGCTCCCGGAATGTTAGCTCGACATAAATGATATACGTTAACCGCAACAAATGTTTTTTTAGCTCTGCTAGTGTACGCGCAGGTTAATTGAAAATACGAGAGAGTTAGTTTTGTTTGGTATACATTTGTCTACGTACTCTGTTGTAAGAATAAGAACATTATTAGTTTACGATGTTCCCATCTTTTTCTTATACAATTCTTGGTTGCCTTGTTTTAAATTGTTGAATATGTATGTATACGTACTATCAGTATAGTGTATACACATATATGCATACGGGATGGACCATTTTAATAAATAAGCCAAAAAATTTTGTAAGCTAATTAAAATACAAAAAAATTTTTCAAATAAAAAATGAGGTCAACGGAAGAATTTTTAAACCATGGCGAATTTGACCCTAAATTTCAAAGTAATACAAGGATTAAATCACCCCGGTGTCACTACTGTTAAGGGGTGGAAGAACATTTTACTTTAGAAGTAAAAGTTGTTCCTGGTAGACAGAAAACACCTTTGAATGAATAATTTTTTCGCAAATCGAATAGATTAGGCAACTACTTTTTGAAAAAATCTACATACAACTCGTAGTGTCTGATTGTCTGCCGAAAAAACTTTGAATCGATTTTTTCTGCGACCCAATCGAGCTAAAACGTTGCAGGTAAATTTGTGGCGACAATAAATATTCGTTAAAAAAATATGAAAATTAATTCAATTAAAAAAAAAAATTCGTTAAAGAAATTTTAACAAAGGAAGAGAGTAAGATAAAAACTTGGATTTCATGGGTTAATTTTTAGTTTTTAATATTTCTTTCTAGTAGGAAACAGTGAAGCTTTAATTAAGATATTTGGTGTTATAAAAAACTTACTTTAAAAGGAAACCCCTCTATTCCCACATTAAATTTTTTCCGAAACTATTTGATTATCAAAAAAAATTTCGAACGCAAGATGTTTGCTTTTTAATGTGAATAATTTTCAAATTTTAAGTGTGTCCCTTCGTCTCTTTATAGTATTGAGTCCAAGATAAATTTAAGATCGGCTCCTGATGCAAGGTGCCTCAAAATATTTTTTGTTTTCCCACTAATTATTTCAAATCCATTTCACCCTGTATATTTATGTGGAGTACCTCATTAAAAATTATGTTTGCTCGTAACAAACTGTGTAAACCGACATTTCTATACATATTATTGTATGTATTGTGAAAGTATTACATTATTGTATAGCGAAGCTGTTATATAAAGAAAAGGAATATAATAATGAATGATAGAATATACATACATTTGGTACAAACAATAATAATATGCTGACGCTGTATTGACAAAATTTTTGGTACCTATATTTATCTAAAATAATTAAATATTTATAATTAAAAGGAGTTAAATATATACAGAATGTGTCGAAGAAATGGTCAATAAGTAAAGAGATGATAGAGAATTCGAAAACAAGCATTTTGTTGTAAGAAAAATGTGATCTATAAGTAATGTTGTTTAAGAGTAAAAGTTTTTTTAACTGCCCAAGAATAAAACTTTCTTTATATCCAATAAAATGTTATAATAATAATTATGGTTTTCTTAAAAATAAATTATAGTTTAAAAACTAAGAAAACACGCTTTATTGCACTAAAAAGTGGATAATTATTTTTAATTTTACATTGCAATTAAAATTAAAAATATTTATCCACTTTTAACTGCAATAAAGCGTGTTTTTTTTAGGTTTTTAAACTAAGTTTATTTTCTTAATGTTTAGTCCCTGTAAGTTATAGATTGGATGTACTCGTTGGCTAACAAAGTAGATTTAAAAGAAGATAGTCATGGGAACTGTTACCAAAGAACAAATCACTTATTGAAGAGTGAATTGTACAGCTTTAATCATTATTACATTGGTTTCGTTTTTCGGATTGAAAAAAGTTTTAATTTCCTAGACTACGGTGTTGTATCTGCAGCCATATTCATAGCATGTTGCTGACGATGATGGTTATTACCATACCAAAAAACGTCTAACGCGCCTATAGAAGTTTTCACTCCAAAAAGAAGCTATTAACTTCCTTGGGTTTCGATCTGACAACTTTGCGCATGAGAAGCGGAAATTCTAAATACGACACCGTCGAGCCGTTCAGATTACTATTAATATTTCAAGGTAATATTATTAATGTAATGAAGATAAGATCGTTCATCATGGTGAATCTGGTCAGAATATTACGATATTCGTGTAGAGACGATTAGGCGGAGGTTAAATTTGACTTCTAAGATTTTATCACATTGTTTGTTAATTACAAGTGAAGAATAAGCGTGTTAAAGTAGCAACAAACTTTTCTCGAAACATTTGTAAAAACCCTACAGTCTCGGCATAAATCCGAGATCATGTGCCATATAACTCTGATTCTCTTTAATTGAATTTAAAATTATTGTTTCGGTGCCCTATCATATTCTTGATTATTGACCATTTATTCTGATACATCCTGTTTATATGTATGCATAGTATATTTTTAATTAGATAGCTGTACGGTATTGTACGTATGAAATTATTATTTTAAAATGTTTGTTTTTGTCATCGGAAACTTCATTGAATTGGATTTAAATTAATAAATGATTCTATACCTAATATTTATTATTAACAAAATGATGGTGTTTTACTTATTAAAGTTTCAAAGGTTACGGCTAATTACTGAAAAATGTGTGGGAATTTATGTAAGGGAAGCTTCTACGAAATAAAAAAGTAAAATAGTCGACAATTTTAGTACATTTTTTCACGTTTTATTTTTCCTTGGAAGGCACAATAATTTATTCTTTTTTCAAAAATAATTGCGGTTTGATATTGTATTTTTTTTTATATGAAATACATTTAACTTTTTAATTCTTTAATATATTGAAAATATCTGAGGTTTTCCAATACAAAATAATTTCATAAATACTTTTACTTCAAATTAACCACACGAGGTGGGTTTATTAAATTTATAAATAATTTTATAAATTAAGTGAAAATATATTTTACATTACACCATAATGTGTGTAGAAATTAAATCAATCAATTTTTGGGAAAACAGGTATCTAATTACTTTTAGAAATTGTATACAGTATACATGGAAAGAATCACAGCAAAAATGAATTCTGAAAAGTGCAAAATACTCTAGATTTGTAAACGGATTTTAAAGATGTATGACTTGACATAAATTCTACTTCGGACTTTATTCTACTTCATACTATGCACAAAATTATCTTCTGATATAGTTAATAGCTTAGTTTATTGGAACTACTTTCCTTATCGCCGCGCGTTCGGCTAAAATCTTCTGTTAAGAAAAACACACACACATGCACGCAAATAAAATTTTGGAAAAATTTTTATATTTCAAGAAAGTCAAGATCATTTTGTGGAAACATGATTCCTGAAAAGGAAAATCTAGGACATGGACGAAATTAAAGTTGGAATGACTGTACGAGTGGGAAACATTTTGGTCAAAAAGGTCATTCTTACACTTTTCGGCGATTTTTCTAGTCGGTTATTTTTTTTTTTTTAAAGGTTAAATGCAGTTTCTTTGTTTATATATGTTATCTGAGGTAGATTGCTATAATAAGTAAATCCTTTACAATTAATTAATTAATTAATTACTTTGTTATGTCGGTCGGAATTGAACACTTAGTTTGGCATTTAGTCTGTATATAGAGGTAAAAGAAAATTGTTTAATCTTGCAATTTAATAAAACGATTATTTCAAATAAATAATGAAATTTGAACAATATATATTTTATATCCCTACATGCTTACTACTTGGTAATATATATTTAGCTCCTACCATTACTACTCCTGTACACCGACTAAAAAAATACCTTAGGGCGGGCGAAGGTTCTCTCTTTCCATTCTCTGTATTACCAGAATCGGGTGAATTTTCACTCATACACAATTTTCTCACCATATGTATACGTATATAGTACGTAACCCATCAAGTTTCTGAATACACATATAACAGTAACGTGAATAAACTTTATGTAATAATAAGTTGTTGAAGAGGGTTGAACACATTCTGAAGTTCGAGTGTGATATATTCAAGTATGTTCTTTTTCAATACGTTTTTTGTATTTTTTTCGTGATTATATATGCTGAAAATTAGTTTCATTTGTACGGCCTTGCGCAAGATTAACCTCGAAAAAAAACTATTTAATACTTCTTTGTATATAAATGTTATTTTTTTAGAGAATTATTAGTTTTTCAACAATTTTATCTGGTTTTTCTATTTTTCTATTATTCTGGTTTCTGGTTTTTCGAATCTTCTCGATCATTGCCAATATTGATTGTTCTTGTTTCGATTAAGGAAAACTTGTCCTTTTCCGGAATAAAGAGGGTTTTAATTAATAATGCCCTTTATGCCGGCTATTATTTGCCGTCTATTAGTGATGAGTCTCTGTAGTGATGAATAGAATCATGGTTGCAAAACTAATAATATGTTTGAAAGTGTATAAGACTTGCATAAATACCAAACTTAAATGTAGTCTTGTCGTATTTGCAAGATCAATGAGATCCTGCTCTTTATACTTCGTCTTTACTTACAAAACCTAAAGAGTTTTTAATTCAAGTTGTTCAAGAAATGGAAGGAATATATTTACTAAATTTTGGCATGATTGTTTTCATATTTTTTAGAAGAATGGCTAAAAATTTCCTAATTTTTTTTCTACAGTTGAAAACCGACTAGAAGAACCTGATAACTTAGGTTAGGTTAGGTTATATTGGTTGTCCACGAAGGACACACTTAGGCTATAGAGCCCATTGTGATACCATATTATATGTGTTTTACCACCTTTCCGCTCTGATAATTTCATTTATCAGCTCCTCAATTTCAGAGGCTGAGTACACCTCCTTCATGCACATACCATGCAGAACACCAGCCCATCACAACTATTAATTAAATTAATTTTGTTGCGACGACAGGAATTGAATCCACTACCCTAAGCATACCGCGGACGGAATTGGTTACGCTTTAACCAACTGACCTAATAGGGCGACAACCTGATAACTTGCTTGTGTATAAAATTTCTTAGTTAATATATTTTTCGATAATAGATAACTTATCGTACGATATATTTCATAAGAAAGTTCTGAATCAAATAAAGTATCAATAAAATGAATGTTAATATCATCAATAATCAATCGGTGATAATAAAGAACATACTAATTTCTAATAAAAAGAGGCAGACATCCATGTATATTACAAGTTGACTCTATATTAAAGTGAATGAGCTAGGTGTGTTACGTTATATGTGTTATAAACGTGTATAGTATAAGAGCCAAACAAACTACAAGTTGTATTAGCACAGTACAGTATGAGGTAACCATATGTGAATGTAGGTATGGGGTTTATGTGAGTACTTTTTTAATATAATTTTATATTGGCTTAGCTTGCTCACTATATACTCAGATGCATATTTGCCTTATTAAACTAACAAATCATAAATAAAGTAATGGTAGTTTTTAGTATGGATATACTCCATATAGATCAAATATTATTGCTTGTTCAGAAATTCAGAAACTATAAATGTATTGTAAATAAAATTCTGTGATTCTAATTGTCTGCTTTTTTGAGGATTCATACAGTTTTTTAAGTCTCGAGTGTTGCGTTAATGGAAACATTGGAAACAGAGTCTTTCATTTTTTGTGTTTTTGACTATTTTGTTGTCTGCAATCTTTCTTAAAAGAATGAGCCTAAGTGACCGAGCGGCCTAAGGCGATATACTTTGATCGTTTGTCTACTTAGACTTAGGTTGCAGGTTCGAATCCAAACAGTGGCAGTGTGAACAATTATAATTAAAGGGGGTTGGGGTGATCACATTGTCATCACTTGGATAAGAACGAAGTAACCGACTCCACTCACATCAAAAATGTAATTCAAAATATGGACATTAACAATAATGATGTAGGTTGGCTCTCTTATAGGCATATATGCCAGGAAAACGGAGGTTAAATCCCATTATTATTATTATTATTATGTTAAAAAAAATATATTGAAAACACAATAAATAGGACAAGTAGCAAAAATCATAGAATTTCAACTTAATTTGGTTCTCGGGGTCTGTATGATGAAAGAACAGTTTGTAACTTAGGGCTACAACAGAGAGTTAAAATATCATTCTTAGCAAATGAGCGCAGGAGAGCTCTATAAGCAAATGATGTAAGTTCCTCTACCTCCTATGCCTTTTTGCCTTTTTGAAACATCGTCTGCTATTCTTCTGATGTTATTCTTGTATATTCATTCGATGAGAAATCTTTCTCGTGTAATCTCACCCAAACGTGCTACGAATGAGAGAGGATATACTAAGACAACTTAAAACTAAACATAAACAATAAAGTGTGATTGCTTCTGCAATGATGCTAAACCAAAACACCTGTGGGGTATTCAGACCAGGCAAATGTGACTCAGAGAAGTCCCTCAGTAAGAACAGAGAGACAAAATATTTTTCTACCTATCTCATTACTATTAGAGAAACTGAGATAGGTAGAAGAGTCTTATACCCGTCTCGCTTCCTCCTCTATGAACAATACGGACTTGGATAAAGGGACACACAATAAAGTTATAACAATGGTGACTTCGACTTAAAATAACTCGCCCATGAATGATTTAGACTCAAAGAAGTTTAGGAAGAAATTTAAAGAGTGTTAAGATTTGACATACAAGTAGAAAAGGATACTGGTACAGCAGTACCATATATAATATTACCCGTTGCTCTTTACACTTATTTTACACACAGTGCAAATTGCGTGTGCACTGGAGTACAAAGAAAACATACCGAATGTTTTTTCTTATAATTATATTGTCTTCTTTATAATGTATGTGTTGTACGTACTATAAGTATATAAGTGAGTGAGTGAACTTGATTCTATTACAATGTATTATTTGAATTTTAATATTAAATTCCTTTAGTTATAAATTGTTTCATTATTATTATTTAAAGGTATCCTCATTGTAATATCGGCGTGTTTTAATGTTGGCATAATATACCAACGTAAATATTTATAGTTTATATTATATAATATAAAGCTTTTTGGTGACTACAAGCGTGCGTCCTTGGCATAGAATGAAACATTATACTTAGTTGAACTACATATTTATACTTCAATTATTATATCTATGTATAACTATGTTATATATGATAATCTTCTCATATGTAAAAATCAGAGGCAGTCATGAAAACTGCCTACAGAAGGGAAAACTTAATCTGTATTTTGAATTTTGAAATTCATTGTAAAATTAAAATTTCATAATTTTTGAATTAATGATTAACATTAATTTGATTAAAATGATTATTATTAATATAATATTATATGATACGTGAGACTAATTTACTTTTTTGTTTTCGTATCAAGTTATATTTGATGTAAATATGTAAATAAAATCATTCATAAATTTAAGGTTGTTGTCGCGATATTTGAGTAGCATCAGAAAATTCTAAATTTTTGTGTAATTACTAAAGACATGATTATACAATTACCCTTAAAATTTAAATCTGATTGACCGTCTAGAATCCGAAATAAAAATTAAAAGTTCGATATTTAACATGTATGGTATACACTCTTTATACTTTTGCATCAGTTATTAATTTATAAAAAACAAACTAACTGTCAGATATTTTCCAAAAACTAACAGTCTATTAATTGATTTGTTTTATTCTAAAAAAAAAAAAATAAAAAAATTTTTTTGACCGTTTAGCTATTTTAAAAAAATGGTTTAAAGTTCAACAATTTATAAGCAAGTTTACATAGTAGCGAGTCAGACAGAAAGAAGTAGTAGCGAGTATACATAGTAGCGAGTCAGACAGAAGAGTGTAAGGATTGGCGTTGTATACGTACACATGAATATTGAATGTGTAACGTCTCCACGAGTATAGGCTTGCTTAAATATTATGGATCACTTAGCTACAACCTCTATACTTTTACAATATTCATATATATATTGTACCACGACAACTACCTTAGATTTTTGAGCCCGGCTCGAACGCTGGCTTCCGGTGTCGAAGTTCACTGGTTAGCCATTAGGCCACTGCATCTCTGTTTGAATGTTATGAGTGTAGCTATATATATACCTAGCAAAAGCATGTTGATGGCGCGATCTCATAATATTTTACCCTGCCAAACATTATTTATTATGCATATATTACATCACATTACAGGCGCATCTAACGCGCCTATAATAGTTTTCACTTCAAAAACTGTTATGATTGACTTCGTACAGGATTGTTATCGTAGAGCGAAAACTATTGAAAATTGATACAGTAATTTTCTCAATAATAGTTTAAAGAATTTTAATGATATAGATATAGTTCCCACGTTTTCAAATTCAACAAAAATTTAAAAGTTTACGATTTTTTATTAATCTTTTTCCTTTTAATTTGTTTCAGGTACGTAAAGAATCAGTTTAAATCAACTGCGTAAGTAAATATATTTTAAACATTTGCCGTCGAATATCGGTCTTGAAACTTTGTCAAACTAATAATTTTTTGATGAGAATGTTTTTCTTTTGGAATTCCCTAATCGACATAGATACCAAATTTTACAAATTACGTTTCACCCACTTTTAGTTATTGCTATTTTGTTTCATTTTAATGTAATGAAAACTTTTGACTTACTAACGTACTAATTGAGTAATCGAGATTTGAAATAATCAACCTCGATAAAATAATCTTGATTCATTGTCCAAGATTTAAGTGATTCAATAACCTAGTAGTTATCAACATCGACCTAAATCGCAAAAAATTATACTCAAAAAAGTACTATGTGATTTTGTCTCTAGACGCTTAGTTTTCGAAATAAAATTTCTTGAAAAATTAAAAATGCAATATTCGATTTTAAGAAAAATGTGTTATTTTTTCAATCTCGGAGAGAATTCGCTTACGCAGATCCTGTGCTACGAATTTTTTTACCTATTACATTGGAACATACCATTTTTTAATTTTGAATAATAACATTGTATTTACGCAACATGGAAAAAAAAAAACGTTTTATTGAATGATGTCTGGCTGTCTGTTTGTCCATCAATAAATAAAATATTTTTGTGCTCATATTATAGTGGTATAAAATATATAATATTTTTATAAAAAATCTATTATAATTAATTTCATTATTTAATATTAGGTATTTTTCAATAATTTTATATATGAAAATAATAAAATAGGCAAATACCCATAGGTAATCTTTTTTTATTGTATTATTATTATTATTATTATTATGATTATGATGATGATGATGATGATGATGATGATGATGATTACTAACTATATTATTTAAAATTTACATGAAAAATGGAAATAATTAAAATAAAGTTTAATTCAATTAAAATGAACACTGTTCGAATGAAAAAAATTGTTTAAGATTGACAAAATTTGATAGAACGCTATAAAACGCTATTTATTTAAATTTACAAAGGAATAATGATAGCTTTTGAAGTAGGGAAGGGGGGCATCGTACATTTGGGATTGAAAACGAAATTCGATCGGGCAGCCTCTGAGAATTTATCTCCTTTTTTTTTACGAGAGTCTTTAGTAAAATCAGGAATTTCGTTGATAATTTTATCTTAGAAAATACTATGTTTGTCTGATAAATGAGTTAAGTTTATATTATACTAGCTTGATACCCGTCCGCTTCGCTGAGTTTAAAAATAAATACATGACTCTACCTCCGTTGCTCTCACTGATCCCTCTTCGAACACTCGAAATAGGAGTATGGAGTGTTTTACTCAGGTAGAATATATTTACAGATTTCAATTTAAAAAAAAAATGATATACGGTCTTAATTCATTGAGTGTATCGGAACAGGTCGCCATGAATTGTAACTCGTTCAACATTTTTACCCGACTGTCAAGGAGTATCATAGATGGTGTATTTTAATGTAATAGACTAAATTTAATTTTTAAAATATATCTTGATAAATTATAGCTCAAGTGTTATTCTGATGGAAGAGCTATATTATTATTGTATAGTTTCATTTAAATCCATTCAGTAGTTTTTTGTGTAATAGCGCAACAAACGAAGAAACAAACAAACAAGTCACCTTTCTTTCACATTTATAATATATAAGGATTGGAATAGGGATTCTTTGAATTGTTAAATTTATTACATTTATTGAATTTTACAATAATATTCATTCTAAGCTGTAACCATAATTTGTTGTTAATTTTTATTTATTAATTAATATTATTTGAAAATGGTAATGTAAAATTTAATATACTGCACTCTAATAAGATCATTCGGCTTATTTTAAATTGTAAAATGTTTTAAATTTTATTTTTATTTAAATAATTTTTTTACCATGTATTTCAAAAGTTGTTTATCCAATTTTTTAGACCTTCACTGCTGTAATCCACACCAATTTACTTTATGTAAAATCTCCCACTTGTGGCGTTGTTATTTAGGTATAAAATACCTGAAATATTATCTTGAATTTTTAAACTACTTTCAACTAATCTATTTTCATATATTTAGTGAGATTACTATGATATTCATAATAACAATAATAATAATAATAAATAGATTAATAAAATAAGGATTGAAATGGTTTTATGGTGGCTATAACTAATGAGTTATAGTTTTTTTGGTTTAATATTTGAGAGGAGGGGCGGGGGTAGTGTTGTGCATTTAACATTAATATTAAAAATACATATTACATACATACAGGTATGTACGAGTATATGAAGTAATAGTAAATGTATATTTAAAAAATAATAGAAAATTAATATAAAATTATGTGATTATATTTGTTTGAAATATAATCATGTATTTTTATTTATATACAGGTGGTCTCTAAAAGGTTTGTACAACTACAGCACATTTAGCTAAAAAAATAAGTATATTTAGCTAAATTTAGCTAAGATGCAACGTTTGGGAGCTTAAAGGTCCTAAAGTAAAAATTTTGAAATGTTTTTTTGTAACTGAACTCCAAGGGCGAAATGATATATTGATAAAATTGCGTATGATATATTGTTAAAATTACGTATGTTATAATAAAGAAGATTGCGGTCGTGGGACCTCCGTTAGGAACGAAGTTCCTTACGAAACCTGTACAAAAGCTAATTTAAACGTTAAATAAATACTTATTTACAATTTTATTATCTTACTTTTATAAATCTGTATTATAAATGTAATCTGTTTTTGATTGCTCATCTAAATAAAGATATAAAAGAATTAGTTATAGTAATTTATTAAATAATTATAAATTGATGTTCGTTTGAAAGCCCATAATTATAGTACACGAATATTTTCATTTTTGTACTATTTACATCCAAAACTAGTTATGCATGTATATCCATAACTAGTTTTGGATTTAAATAGTACAAAAATGCAAAATTCGTGTACCATAATAAATAAAAATATGGTAAACGTGGTATGGCACACATAGGCACACACACACAAAGCATATTTCACACTGACCTTACGTGATGAATTATGCCAGGTTGCGCACCATGGCAAGCCGCGTTAAGGAACTTCGTCTCAAAAAAAACATAAAAATTCTATTTATCATGAGTCCATTGGCGTGAAACGTGAGATTTTTAGATTTCAAAT